>NC_134585.1:84082649-84315149 GCF_037038515.1 Microtus pennsylvanicus
TTCATTGGCATGCAAATGGATACAGCTGTCACAGAAAACAGTGCAGCGGGCCTACAAGTAACTAAATTAGAACCGCGGCATCCTCGGCCTTGAGATGAAGTCAGTACCTCACAGGGGCTTCTGCATAGTCATGCTCAAGACAGAAACAGTTACAGGCTACAAAAACAGCTTCGCTAGTCTCCAACTATTACCACGGACTGTATCTCAGTAGAGTTGGGGAGGTCACAATTTCCAGAAAAGCAGAGCAGCCTGAACTCTTCCTCTAAGAAGCTCAGTGGAAGTCCCCATTCCTGGGTGTAGGACGAGACCAAAGAATCATAAGCAGAGCCTCGACTCAGAGCGAATTACAGAGCACTGGAAGGCAGGGAAGACTGACAGCAGCAGCCGTGCAGAGGCTGAATGCTGGGAGTGTCCCCACTGTCCCGAGTGAGTAAGACCGAGGTTTCTGAGGAAAAGCAAAGGAGTGGCATTTTGAGTTACTAAAGTAAGCAAAATTCTCCTAGTCCCTTCAGCTCACAGTTGATGATGGGCCATTTCCAGAGTCGGCTTAAAAGTGGGTCCAGTGCCCAGTGGACCAGGACCATCTTAGGATGTCCAAGCATTAGCTGGTGTTGTGATTTATTTAGACAAGAAAAGAAGGGAGGGAGGAAGGGAGGGAGGGAGGGAGGGAGGGAGGGAGAGAGGGAGGAAGAAAGGAAGGAAAGAAGAAAGGGAAGAAGGAAGGAAGGAAAAAAGGAAGGAAGGAAGGAAGGAAGGAAGGAAGGAAGGAAGGAAGGAAGGAAGGAAGGAAGGAAGGACTTCTCACCAAGAAAATCCCAACATCCTGCTTCCCAGAATGATTGGCCTCAGTTACTGCCATACCCTAAGAGACAATCCTGTCCACATTTCCAGCCTCCACAAAGCCTCTACAATAAAAATGGCAAGCCAGCTTTAGCCACATAGAGAACACAATTCAAGTATTTGTTTTGCTGTATTCCGGAATCAGAATGTTTCTGGGAGACACAGCATAACGATCCAGACCATTTTCTTCTCACTCTTGTTCCAGGCTTCAGGTCACCCTACAGCAGCACTAGGGCACAGTAGGTGGCTGGGAGAAGGTTTCTGTTCCTCTGTCTACTGCTAGTAAAAACATTGTTTTACACATTGCTGAATGTTTGTTCTCAATATAGTTTCATGGAATGTCTTTCAGATCCTGGAATTAATGCCTCTGGAGTTTAGCACAGAAACACGTACATATCCCAGAAAAACAAATACCCGAGGTGAGAAGAAGCTCTGGGAACCTGGTGGCAAAGCAATCCCCAGACAGCCAGAAGGAAGGGTTCAGTCAACATTTTCTGTGAGTGACTGGAGCAGGTTAAACACTGCATCTGCGTGTCCCAGAGCTGCCTGTGTTGTGGGGAACACTTTTAACTTCTTCAAGTTCTGGCTGAATAATCACAACAATCGTTTCTCTCACCTACACAAAAATATCAGATGTCATTCACCTGCTGCATCGGCTATCAGGAAATAAAAAGCCTTTGCCGCTGCGAGAAGCCCGGACCTGATGAAATGCCTTGGAGGCGTGCCTCAGCACTAATTAAAATAATAGACATTGGCACATGGGGCAATTATATTCCAGAAAACAGCTGACGCGCACGGCCCTGTGCTTGGCAGAGTTCCTCGCCAGTTTCGCAAGAATGTTTATTCCAGGCTGAGATCATCTTTAAAAAGAAAAAGAAAAAAAAAGAAAGGAAGGAAGAGACAGAAATGGAGGGGGGGAGCTCAGAGGGAGAAGGAAGGAGGAGGCAGTAAAGGAGGAGGGAGGAAAGAAAGGAGAATTCTTAGTAAAACCAGAGAGTTTTGCCTTTCTTTCATCATTATCACCAGATACCTCCCAATTCTGTAATGAACTTTTGTTAGTTACAGAGCTGATGTACTTTGACAAGAGATTACTGAAGTATTTTAACCTCAGTATAAAGAACAGCACCGCATTGGCCTGCAGAGAGGCATTAAAGGGTGTGATCGTCTTCCCCGCTCACAGACATGATCGTAAAGAGAAATGAGTCAAGATGAAACCGTATATTGACGAAACTCTACAGCGAGGGAAGCCCAGCAAACGTTTAAGACTAAAGAGTACAGATTTCAGAAATCCAGAGCTGGGGGTTGCGGGCTCTGTTCTTGTAGCATCTGAAACAGACCCGCAGCCTCTCCTCCGTGTCCTAGGACTGGGCTGCCCAGGCAAACACAGCTGCTCACACACCCAGTGAGAGCTGGGCTTCCCCAAGCCAGGGCTGACATGCCGGTTCGCTGTCTGGTAAGAGCTCCTGATGTGTTCTTCCTCTCACTCTGTTTGCTTCTGGCTTCTGAGTCCCAGAGAAGGCAAAGAGGGTAAATTCTTTTTCAGTTCTTTAGGCATGTTCACTACAAGAAAGGAAGGGAGAGAGGGAGGGAGGGAGGAAGGGAGGGAGGGAGGGAGGGAGGAAGGAAGGAAGGAAGGAAGGAAGGAAGGAAGGAAGGAAGGAAGGAAGGAAGGAAGGAAGGAAGGAAGTTAAGGCTGGAGAGGTGGCAGAGGTTTAAGAGCACTGTTAGCTGCTCTTTCAGAGGTCCTGAGTTCAATTCCCTGCAACCACATGGTGGCTCACACCCATCCATAATGGAAATCTGGCGCCCTCTTCTGGCCTGCAGGTGTACATGCAGACAGAACACTACATAAATAAATCTTTTTTTGTTAAAAAAAAAAAATGCTTTCTTGCCAATTGTGTACTGGTGTCTATTTAGGGACTGAAATTCTTGGAATTCATTATCTATTAATATTTCAGTAAAAGTATCAGGATGTTGAGCTCCGGGAAAGGAATGTAATGGTTTGGAGTTTGTTTCCATCTTACTGTGGATCCCAGAGTTTTGTTGTTTAAAGCTCACTGTTGTTTGCTATAATATTTTCCTTTTAGTTTGTTTCTCCTTCAGTTTTTTTTATGAATATCTGGTCCTAGGGAAGTATATCTACTTCTACAAGCTTCTTGACAACGGTAGTTAGCTTAGGAGGTTTGGAAGGCTATCTACATGTTTGAAGTTTTTACACATTTGCTTTAAATGCTCATCCAACAAGCCATATGCAAGAAATACTGGGAGGATGGTGGAAGCTTAGGTGAAACCATGACTCTCCTGAATCTCCCACGTGGTTCATCCTCTTTCAGGAAAGCTCCTCGATGGATGGGGAGGGGTAGAAAAGTCTTACTATGAGAGGACCAAGCCACTGTGGAGTACGTGCATAGTTCATGTGACAATTTCTAATCAATAGAATTAACACTGTCCACTCCCGTTCAACAGCACCGGGCAAAACATCAGCACACTGGCCCTTGCTCTTTGCCGTGTTTTCGGTTTCCGTAGAGATTCTGTTCTTGGGAATGAAAAGCAGCAGAGGCTGGTGCGATGGCCCAGCTGGCAAAGGCACTTGCTGCCAAGCAAGCCTGACGACCTGAGTTCAAACCCCAGGACTCACACCTGGGTCAACCGACTCCCTTCCAGGCGAACCCATCCAAGCTGAGCCACACCTGAACCCCACACGCATTCAAGAAATCATTCTGGGGCGAGAAAGGATTCCGATCGAGGTGTCTTTATCAGTTGCTCTTCCTCTGGCTGTGATAAAATTTTCTCATGAAATCAACTGAAGGGAGAAAAGGTTAATTCAGCCTCACAGTTCAAGGGTGCAGTCCATGGTGGTGGAGAAGCCATGACAGCAGGACCTTGGGGCAGCTGGTCATAAGCAGCTGCAGCCGGGAAGCAGACCGAGGTGAATGCTGGTGCCCAGCTGGCTTCCTCCTTTTTATACAGTTCAGGATCCAAGCACAGGACCACCCACTTTGAGAGTGGGCCTCCACACCTCACCAAACCTAAGCATGGCCCTTTCTCGAAACCATGGGCCAGAGACTAATCTAATACAGGCAATGCCTGGGCGTCTATGGCCTGGTGATTCCAGACCTTGTCGAGTCGGCAATACTAAGCATCAAGAAAATCAAATAAATGTAGAAATGTATTCCTTTGATCCGGTGTGTGTGATTCCGCTAATGGGCCAGGTGCTCTCTCCGGTGTTGGGGGCAATCACTGGGAAGAAGTGTGAGTCCATAACTCAAGAAGTTGAGAACTCACTGGAGGGGACTCTCAGGAACAGACACGAGGCAACCTTTGTGGCAGTCATAGCATAACAGCTAAAATTTTTTGGCTGAAAATGATTGAATGTGACTTACATCAGCCGAGGCGATAAATACTGCACTGCCTCGGGCAGCTGATAGTGGAGAAGTGGGAATGCTGAGTCTGCCCATGCCAGCCCAGAATTCGTGTCTGGTCACCAGGCTGGCCTGCCATCTCTACACTCCGTGGTCGTCTGTACTGCATTTGTTCCCCGGCCGTAGTGAAGGGCTCTGGCAAAGCTTGCTTTATTCCTTAGTGAGCTATTTCAGTTTAATCCTTTTTTATTTCCCAATATTGACAGAAAGGTAACAGATTTGTAGAACTTAATTAAACACACTTGCTTTGCTTTATATTCTTTCCTCTGACTGGGTCTCTGCTCCTGATTCCAGGACCACAATCTGACAAAATTCCTGTACAAGAGCAAGTACCCTGACTCGTTCATTGACCCAACGCCAAGCTCAGGAGTTAACTACATTTGGCCTGTCAATGTCTTTGCTACAAGCTCTGCACTGAGGAAATCCAAACTAATACTGGGGTGTCATTCTAGCACCTGTTAGGCCCCCAACTGGTGTGGGATATCCCTCTGTGTGCTGTGAATATGTTTTATTACGATTGGTTAATAAAGAAGCTGATTTGGCCAATAGCCAGGCAGAATAGAGCTAGGTGGGAAATACAAGCAGAGATACAGGGAGAAGAAGGACGTGAGCAGCTGCCTGGGGAAGCAAGATATGAGGTAACAAGGCACGGGACTCGTGGTAAAATATAGACTAATAAAAATGGGTTAATTTAGTTGTAAGAACTAGTTAATAATAAGCCTGAGCTATTAGGCCAAGCAGCTTGTAATTAATATTAAGCCTCTGAGTTGTTATTCCAGAACTGGCAGGTGGGAGAGAAATGTCCAGTTACACCCAACTCTTCCTCTATGAACTATTACAACAGACCCCTCACTGGCCTTGTTCCTTGAGACTCACACAAGGAGACTGAATGGCTCCCCTCCTCTCCATGGTGAGCTGGGGCTTGTGGCTAAGTGAGTAGGACTTGTGTCAGTGAGCTGTTGTTAAAACACTAAGAACTGGAAACAAGCTGTTGGCTGTTGGGAGGACTTAAATAATAATAATAATTAATAATAATAATTCTAACACAACTGAAATGAATCACTGCTCCCTGCAGGAAGTTTACTGTGTGGGGACTTCCTCCTTCCCTCTGCATTTTAAAGCCCATAAAATACTCATAAGGATCCAGCTGCAGTGTAAAGCATGGACCAAGCCAGAGATAAGTCAACATCCCACAGTCCATAACAAAGAGCCTAGGTAACTTATTGGGGGCAATAAGATTTGGGCTATGGCCTCAATTGCATGAAAAACTATCTGGAAAGAACATCATGGCCCAGAGTTGACTTGGGAACTAGCTGCATTCAGGTAGCAGTGGCAATTGGCCTGGTCTAGTTACTCCCCAGAGACAAAGACCAAGCAACAGCACCAGTCCACAAGGCAGCAGTGGAGAAAAGCCCATGGACCGCACTCCAGCATTCTGAAAGCATGACCTCACCGCTGCTTAACAAAGCCCAAGTGTCCAAATCATTGCTCACTGTCACCTGCCAGATAAACCAGCCTTCATAAACCTGTCACGTGGGTCATTTTAGAGAAGGGGTGTGGATGCTCCAGTATACCCTACTTCCGTGATGTTGTGGTCAGCTGCCAGTTGCCATGTTTCCTACCATGAAGTCTGAGGAGCAAAGGCCACCACCACTGCCTATGAAAGGACAGAAGCACTCCTAGGGAGATGACCATGGCTGCCCCAGCTTCTTAGGCCCAGCACCTGAGGCATCTAGCATTCTACTACTACTGTTTAGCTCTCGATCCCAGCATGCTATTTCAAAGGCATTTGTTTGTTGTGACACTAGAATTGATACCAGGGCCTCATACACATGAGGTAAACATTCTACCAAAGAGCTAATACCCAGTCTTTTTTCATGTATGTTTATGCATGTGTATGTGTGCACACGTTTCCGTGTGTGAATGCAGGTACATGCATGCCACAGTACCCATTTAGAAGTCAGAGGACAATCTTAGCTGCTGGTCCTCAGCTTCTACCTTGTTTGAGGCCTGCTTGTCTGTGGTTTTATTTATTTATTTATTTATTTATTTATTTATTTATTTATTTATTTATTGCTGTTCTGTGATGCAAAACTGCTCCTTTAATAGATGTAAATTTATAGCACAAAACACAGAAAAAAAATAAGCTTCCCTAATTTTTTAAGTTTCATTTTGACCAGTTCCTAATATAGATGAATGCCTAAAAGTCTCAAGTCATTATGAAAAGAAAAAGAAAAAAAAACCTAAGTATAATCCTCTAACTTTCCTTTTTATGAACAGAACTGACTGCTTCACGCAGTAAACCTTGCTATGGAGCAATCTCTGTACACTATAAATATGTAAATTGTTCTCATTGTTAACAAAGAGCTGATAGGCCGATGGCTAGGCAGGACTTTCAGGGCAGAGGGAATGCTGAGAAGAAGGAGGGCAGAGCATGGAAAGGAAGCTGGACATGCAGGAGAGGTAAAAGCTACGAGCCTTGGGGCATCATAGGGATGAACAGAAATGGATTAATTAAAATTGTAAGGGCTAGTTAGTAATAAGCCTGAGCTATCAGCCAAGCATTTATAATTAATAATAAGTCTCTGTGTGGTTGTTCAGGAAGCAGCTGGTGGAACTGAGCTGATCGAGGTTCGAGCCCAGCATCTCTAAAACACTGACCAGGCTGTAGGTTAGTCTTGAGGACACTTTGCAGTTTATTTTAGACAGATTGGTTTCTACCTTCAAGCCACATGTTATCTTAAAGTATAAATCCTGCTACGGTTGGCCCCCTAGTGGGGAATATTTGGCTTGATTTCTTTCTGACTCCCTGAGTGAGGAACAAGGTCATTGCTCGTGAGAGTTTTCTCCCCAGTCATTAAACCCTCGGGTATTTAGCTAGTCATTTTCTTCCCAGAGTCTCTTTCCCTTTCCTTAAGACCACTGAGAGCAGAGCACCACAGGACACAAAGGGTGACTCACAGCATCCTTACTGTCTTAGTCACACGCACCATTTTTAAATGTCCTCTCTTAGAAAGTACCAGTGCTTGGGGAAAGTTGACACCGCTGCCGACACCAAATAGACAAATCTTGCTTCTCATTAGGAAGTTCTCCAGGAAAGTTGCTGTGGCGTAGGAGAAAAGTCCCCTCCCCTTTGTTCAAACACCATGCCTTCTTTTTCTCCAACACCTAACTCCTGACCTGGACAAAAGGCAGGCAGTTATGCTGGCCTGCCTCTCCCAGTACAGTCTCTGTTTAAGTCCTTTTCATGTGCTCTAATGTAATTAAAATAATTCCATTCAAAATTGATTCAATTAAGTCTTTCTAAGCAACAATATGAGCATCATTGTATATATAAAGAAAATAAGAATTTTGCCCAAGGTCACATTGTGGAGTAAGGTACAGAGCTAATGTTCAAAACGTGGTATGTCTTGTGTCTCTGCATCAAAGATAAAACATGAACACTGTGTTCAATTTTCTTAATGACACACTAGGGTTGTGTGGCCAGTGATTTATGGAAGCTCTTAAAATCACACTTATATATGCATTCAGTTGGTCTAGAAACTTTCACCAGTTTACAGTTCAATGTCTATAATATTACTTATACTTAGCTCTATAATTTAAATGTGTAAACTTCGGTGATAATTTGGGATTCATTTTGTTTTGACTTCTCGTTGTTGCTATTGTTGTTTGGTTTTGGTTTTGATATTTTTTAATCAATTAATCTATTTATTTTTATTTATTTGGTTTCCTGAGACAGGCTTTCTCTGTGTAACAGCCCTGGCTGTCCTGGAACTCACTCTGTAGACCAGGCTGGTCTCAAACTCACAGAGATCCACCTGCCTCTGCCTGAGTGCCACCACTACCTGACTCCTTTTTTTATTATTATTATTTTTAAGACAGGGTCTACTATTTAGCTGTAATTCTCTATGTAAACAGGCTTGCCTAGAACTCATAAAGAATTGCCTGTCTCTGCCCTCCTCTGCTGGAATTATAGGCATGGACCACCACACCAGGCACTTAGGGGTGTTTTAAAAGTCAGGTCTACACTTTATAGTTATTAGATGTCAGAGAAATTCACTTCCCCAAACATCTTCACACATTTTTCTTAAGATGTACAGACCAGAGCCACAAACTATATTATAGGTTTGCACCTAGAGAGATTTTGTTGGAATGCAGGGAGTTCCATCTTGGTTTTATTTTTTAAGTCTCTGATGATGAATCTTCTTGACCTTTGGGGCAACTGACACAACACTGGTTTTTTTGGTCTGTCTCTGGAGTCATAATGTTGTCTGCCAGAGCTGGCATAGAGTGGAAAGAACCCTAGCATGTGGACAAATGTCTCTGGCCCAGTTACATCCTTGCCTATGTAGTAAACCATGATTATGGGAAATTCTCTTACATCTTAAGTCCCTCACTCACAAAGTGGGAGAATGATGATCAATTCCACCATGGTACTGAGGAACCTATTGACTACTGGAGTTCAGAATTTTGCTCGATTCTGTGGGTGTGCCTCAAACAGTTTCACCTCGTGTGCCTTGCGTGCCTCATCCACAACTGAAAATTCAAACAGCAGGGTCTAATTGTCAAGCTTCCTGTGGTTGCTGGTGAGGCTATAGGTAAAAGTTCACCGATGGTGGCAGTGTGAACTAGTGCAGTCACTATGGAAACCAGTGTGGCCGTTTCTCAAACAGTTAACAGAACACTGCACGAGCCAGCTCTACCACCCATAGGTGTATGTCGAAAAGACTTTGACTCAACATGCCGCAGAGATACTCACACATGCATGTTTACTCCTCTGGTACAACAGCAAGGAAATAGAATAGCCTAGATTTTCTGTCCATCCACACACAAATGGATGATAGAAAATGTGGTGCTTGTACACAGCCTGATTTTTATTTTATCCATAGAGAAAAACATACAAAATTTGCAGTAAAATGGATGAATCCGAAAAGTATTATGTTAAGCCAGGTAACAGAGTCAGAAAGACAAATACTGCCCGTTCTCTCTCAGACGCAGATCCTGGACTTTAGCTTTGGTAGGTACGGATGGATGTGAACGTAAGTCATGAAAGTAGGAAGGGGCCTAGGAAAGGGCAAGAAGAGGTTTTAAGGAGGGAAAGGAGAGTATTAAAACATAGGAAGGGAGAAGTTAGGGAGGCATAAGGATGGGAGTGAATGGGGACAGAAAACACATAATAATGAAAAGCGATAATAAAGCCCATTACTTTGTAAGCTAAGTGGAAGAGAAACAAAACAAAGGTCCTGGGGAGATAGCTCAGTTGATAAACTGCTTGCTGTGTAAACGTGAGAATCTGGGCTTGGGTCCCCAGAACCCACATTATAAAAACTTTAAAAATCCAGGCACCACAGTGTGTATCTGGATCCCCCAAGTGCTGGGGAGACGGTAACAGATAGTTCCTTGGCAAGCCAGCCAAGCTACATTGATGAGCTCTGGATTCGTTAAGAAAGCCTGTGTCAAAACTAAGGTGGAGACAGGCTGGAGAAAGACACTTGGCATCCACCTCTGGCCTCCATCCATGTGCATACACACCTCATGCACACCCACACAAGGCTATGTACACACAGAAATCAGTGTTATAATAAAAACAACAACAAGCACCAAATGGAGGTGTAAACCATCGGATGAGTTTATGGATGAAAGTGCTCAGCGCAGTGTCTGGCACAGAAACTGGAATTATTATTACATTACAAGGGTATTCTTAAGATGAAATGAGGAACAAGAGCATGGCATGCCTGAACTATTGGCCAGACACTATTTCATCCAGGCACTCACCTGCCTCAAGCCCTTACTGCCTGCAAGTCAATACGCCAGGCACAGGCATACAGAACACTGGGAATATTGAGTCATCACCACACTAAATATATTCTCACCAGAAAAGAAACAATAAAACAGTAAATAAGAGATCCTAGAGATGATGGCTTGCATCTGTTGACTATCTACTGTGTGCTGGCACTCTGCTGTGCCAGGCAGATGCACGCATTCAAGATAAGTCTTTGTCCTTAGGGAGCTCTCAGATCAAAAAGTAGAACTGACTCTTCGTTAAACAGCTATGGAAAACTGTCATGATTAACTGAGAAAAAAAAATTGGAAGAATCTATAGACTCATGATATCCAAAGTCCAAGTCTACACCACCATTCACAACCTTCTAGTAATTTCTATAAACAGTGGTAAATACCAATCCTAACACCTGCCTGGGGGTTGCCAGTGTGTTTTCTTTCTCTTACCATCAGCTTCAAGGCTTTCTAGGAGGTAGAGCTGAACTCATCCCCAGGAGAAGATGCTTTGACAATGTGACTGTGAGCTGAAGGTGACCTTGAAGATACCTACTTTAGATCTCTTCCATCAACTTAGAGGTAGAATAATTAGTGATTGTAAGTGCTTTCCAAACAAACAAGCAAAACTAACCAAAAAACCAAAAAAAAACCCCAAAACTTAACTTTGCACATTTTAAAAACTATCTGTGCTCTTTTTATGATAAAAAAAAAGGATAAAAATTGAAAAGCAACTAAACCCCAAATGTGGTTGGGATTGTAGCTTCATTGGTAGAGTACTTGCCTATCATGCCTGAAGCCTTGGTTTCTGTCTCCAACACCACACGAAACTCAGCATGTTCACCACACACCTGGGATCCCAGCACTTGGGCAGCAGAGAGAGGAAGAGCAGAAGTTAACTATCATCTTTGTCTATGTATGGAGTTTGTAGCCATTGTGCTGGGGTACATCAAACTCTCTCCAAAAGGGGAAGGGGGGCAGGGCTAGGAAAGGAAGGAAGGGAGGATGAAAGGAAGAAGAGTGATGTACCAGCCCCCTTCATACATTTCACTAATGGTCTCATTTTATTTTATTTTATTTTGCTACTGTTTCTTTAAAGACAGAAGTGACTTGCAATTATGACTTGCAGGAAGCCTTCCTTAAAGGCAGCATCCAATGTGCACACCAACCAGCACTCTTTTATACGAGAAAGCTGTTTAAGCAATGCTTGAGTAGCTAACCAATAGTTCAATTACCTTTTTTAAATCCCAATCAAATGGCCCTCCTTTATAAAAAGCCCCCTGACTCACAGCTCAGGAGTAGGAATTCACACAGTTGCTAAGCTTGAACAATGCTTAGAATAGAAAGAGGGAAACAACAATGTGAAAACCTGATTTTGCATAGGCTCAATCAGAAAGTAGCACCAAGTGCAGATGGTCATGGAATAGTTTTACTTAGAGAAACAGAACTCTCCGAGAACTGGTCCCATAGCTGTGTGGAATGACAGGGGTGGCTAAGTTTCCTTAAGACTGTCCCTTCCGCTCACTGATGTGCACACGTGGGATCCAGCTAAAATGTGGGGTCTGACCCGGTGAGGCTGGGCGAAGCCTGAGATCCAGCATTTTTTCTTTCTTTTTTAATCAGTACATTTTGTTGTTTGATAACTTGATACATAGGTGTAATGCATTTTGGTTACCCCTCCCCCAACTCTCTATTCTATTCCTTCCCAACCAGATTCATCTCTTCCTTACAAACTTTCTTTCTTGTTTACTAGTTTTTTGCTTTGTTTAATATCCTAAAGAGTTTAACTAGGGCCATCTCCATGACCCTGAGTTTGGAACTAACATCCAGAGTCTTGTGGGCTCACCCGTGGGTACATAGATATTATACCTTCCCCTCTCTGAGAATCCACGAGTAGCCCATAAATCAGCAGGAAATGGTATGACCCATGAAATCCTTCCCCCTCTATGCTGACTGTTGAGTGCTCCCAACTTGTGTGGGCCCAGTGTCACGGGGCAAGGCTGCTTGAGTTCATGACTGCCACAGCCGGGTCAGGCTTAGTGTGTGGCTTTTTGTAGCTCTTTCCCCTGCCTTCCAGCTCTTAGATTATTTACACCCCCTCTTCCATGATGCTTCCTGCACTCTAGGGGAATGTGTACTGAGCATTCTTCTGTTCTTTATTCTGAGAATCATGTGCAGCCATATGCCTGTGCATTCACGTCCGTTCAGTGCAAGGTATGGATTCTCTGATTAAGACTGAGAGAAGCCTTCATCAGCGGATCTAAGCACAGATATTTTGAATGTAATTTGAAGGAATATCAGGTCAGCTAATCAGCAGATTCCTCTCTAGAAAAATAACACATATATATTATATATGTGTTATATATGCATATATATTGTTATACTTTTAGTATTCCTTGAGAATGTTGTACATGCATATAATAGAATCTGATTATTCTCACCCCACATACCCCCTTATCTTCTTCCTTGTCTCTGTCAACAGACCCTCCTCCCTATAAGTCCCTGTTCCACATTCCTGTCTTTTTGTTTGTTTTGAAGCCCACTAAGTTTGTTGAGGGCCCTCTTTGTGACCACTGGTTTACAACTACCCATCAGAGCGTGAGCAGGTATACAAATGTGTAACAGGCCTCCCCTCTCTCAGCATCAATCTGTAAACAGCAGTTCAGCAGGGAGAGGTGGGGCCTCTGAGCTGCATACAGAGCTGGCCAAAGAGAGGTGCAGTCTTGTAGACCTAACGCAGGGAAACACGCCAACTGTGAGCGGTGGTTGGATCATAGCCAAAAGACAACATCTCTTCACTGCCCTTTTCCGTATCTTCCACCATCCTCCTTTCTCTTCAGCATCTTCTTAGGGCTGAGCACCCACCATCATTATTCTCAGCACCTTCAGCAGCCATGAATTTCTGCGTTCACTGCGGCTCATTGCAAAGAAAAGCTTCTCTGGTTAAGGCTAAAAGTAGTGTTTGCCTCTGGGGCGAGCGTAAATATTTAGAGAGTGTTTGGTGTCCTCTCAGTTTAGTCAAACAACAGCAGTGACTTCAGCACTGGTCACACCCCCCTTGAAGGGGCTCCAGCAGACCTGAGCACGGCAAACCTGACTCTGAAGGGCCTTACCCTTCCCACTCTCCCTCTCCTTTGCTAGACTGCTGGATGACGTCCGGAAGCTAGTCATCAAGGTCTATCCTCTTGATAGACTCACTTCCTCCTCCTGAGGCTGGTTACCAAGATCCAGCTATTAAAGTATTGAAGTCCAGCAATCACAGGCCCCATTTTGGCTTACCAAATTAACATGCCCAATTAAAACCAAACACCTCATCCTAGCACAGGGCTTCCCCTTTTACCTTTATAAACTGCATTTGCCTGTAAGCCAAGTCGGGCCAAATATGTCTCCTCTCCATCCAGAGACGAATATCCCTCTCCTCTCTCTTGCTTCTTTCCTCTTTTCCCTCATCCTCTGTCTCCTGTCTTTGTCTCTTATTCTCTGCCCTTTGTCTTTCTGGGGCAAATAAATATCCTTTGTGCTGAGAACTTGGTCTTGACGTGTCTTGTGCCAATACTGATCCTTTTACTCCTTGCTGGTGCTGCAGAGGTTGGTCTTTGAGTCAACACCATGGACAAAGTACATGTGGGCTTACTGCAACGTCTGTATCCATGCTTAAGTTCAAATGCCATTTCCTATGTTAAACTGAAGAATCGGACATTAAGTAAGGCTAGAAATCAATCGTCCACTCTATTGGTGTTATTAAGTGCATTGCGTGCCTAGGCCTTTCGGCAGGTGCTAAACCACTCAGTGACAACTAAGGCACAAAGTACCCATTCTGGGCCACTCTGCTTTTGACTGTTCTCCCTCCCAAGAGAGAAGCAGGCATAAGGGTTAAAATAAATTTCCCCCATTTACAATTCAAAAATGAATCAACTACATTCCCCATGTTTTTTCTTGATGTACCGTTGTATGAGTCTACAGCACAGATCTTTTTAAAATTTTTCTTTTAAAATTCTTCTCTTACTTTCTTTAAAAAAAAAACTATCTTTTCTAATTTTACATTCCAGTCCCAGTTTCTACTCCATCCCCTCCTCTCGCTTCCTCCACCTTCCCCCCACCCCACCCCTCATCCACTCCTCAGAGAGAGAGAGAGAGAGTAAGGCTTCCGCAGAGTTTGCGGATAACTACACTTCTGAAAATGTTGGAACGTTTTAATTAAAATGGAAACAAATATGTATAATAATGGATAAGTAAACTTTTCAGCAGATTTTGACGTAGCATGCCCAGTGGCTCCACAGACAAAATGGGCTTTTGACTCAAACCGGTATGCATCGAAGAATAGACCTTTTTCTTGACCGTGCGCATGAGCTAGTGTCCCGCTGCATATTAAACGGCAAAACACAACCACCAGCAAGTTTCAAATTCCGTCAGACTGTACTTTCCACGGCCCCTTCACTGGCTGACCACAAGCAGGAATGGAGAGCGAATATCTGAAAAGCATATTCACAAATAGCATCTGAATCAGCTCTCGCCTCTTCATACGGTGCCAGGAGGTGGCAGCACATATCATAGCTTGCAGAAGAACTGCACCAACGCACTGGTTCTTAGGGAAAAGTCAGATACCGCGCGGGAAGGGTGGAGACACAGGGAAAGCAGCAGAAGTCTGGCTCGAAATGTCACGGAGACAATAGCGTAATTTTGTTCCTGAAAGTGAGACAGCTCTGATGCTATTGATGTTCTTTTAAGTCGTAGAGTATCGACTTACAGGAATATATAGAAGTCGCTGCCATTTGCAGAGAGAGTCACCAAAGGAAACCTAGACTTCGGCGGGGGTACGGGTGACTAAAGGGTAACCATGGAAATGTGCTCACAAACAATTCGCTCCGCGCATATTTGTCAGAGGTTTGGCGTGGCGCCATCGGCAGAGTGGGAGCACTGAGAAAACACGACTTCCTTCCTTAGCCCATCCCCCTACCTAGAAACCTGTGTCCTGGCCGTCCCCAAAGAGTTCCATGTTTATTACCTTACTTTTCTCCTAGAAAAATAAATTTTCATTGCCCTGGCCATAAATACCTGGGAAGCGATGGCAGACGAACCTGGCAGTGGAGTAATCAAGATCATAGAGGTTCTTGGGCCAGAGACAGCTCTTAACTCGGCAGTTAAGAACTTGTTGCTCTCACAGAGGACCTGGGCTGGACTTCCAGCACCCATATGGCAGCTCACAATCATCTGTCACTCCATTAAAAATAGATTTGATATCCTCTTCTGACCTCCTCTGGCACCATGCACCCATGTGGTGGATATATATATATATATATATATATATATATATATATATATATATATGTGTGTGTGTGTGTGTGTGTGTGTATATGTATGTATATATATATATGGAGGCAAAAGACTCATACTCATAAAATAATGAAATAAATAAATCTTTTTATTGGGTGTGGGATAAAGTGTTTCTTTCTGGGCAAGCTATCATAGAACAACATTGTATTGGCTGGTTTTGTGTCAACTTGACACAGGCTAGAGTCTATAGGGTATAAGGGAGCCTCAGTTGAGACAATGCCTCCATAGGATCAGAATGTAGGTAAGCCAGTAGGCCATTTTCTTCATTAGTGATTGATGAGGGAGGGTCCAACTCATCGTGGGTGGTGTCATCCTTGGGCTGGTGGTCCTGGGTTCTAGAACAAAGCAAGCTGAGCAAGCTGTGAGGAGCTAGCCGTAAGCAGCCTCCCTCCATGACCTCTGCCTCAGTTTCTGCCACCAGGTACCTGCCCTCACTGCTTTTGGTGATGAACTGTGACAGAGCTGTGAGTAACATATCCCCCTTCCCCCCCACTTTTAGTCATGGTGTTTCATCCCAGCAATAGGAACCCTAACTAAGACAATGTGTTACAGAATAAAGCAGAGATGATGATTCTAGTGCCCTAGCCCCAGGGGGAGACCCTTCGTCTTATTGTGAATTGGTCTCCTATGCAGTAAGATATTCACATTTCACTAAATAAAAATTGTGAACACTCCAGAGCTACTCAGAGAAAAACCTGTCTTGAATAACCAATAAATAAACGAATGAACAAATAAATAAAAATTGTGAATCAGTAGAATAAAAATTTCTTGTTAAAAGTCCAGCATTTGCATGTGGACATACATGCTCAAAGCGTGCAGATATTGGATCCAAAGCCTCACTGCTCTTTTCCTATAAAAATAATATTATTATTGGAAACATCCTCAGTACCTTAGAAACCAAAATTTGTTCTAAGGTAATATCTCCCTTCACTGCACCTTGCCAATAATTCCCCTAAAGTGAACTAAAAATGAGCAAATCATGAATCATGCATGGTTCAGAATGACTCAAAATTCTAAAGAACAGATATGCTATTATATATTTTTTCCCAGAAAATAATACAAGCTTTCAGCCCTAGTGGCTTTCAAAAAACTCCACCAAACTCTATTTATACTAACATTTCAAAAGCAAAATGAAGAGTTTAACTGCGCACCATGAGGAAATTCAATATTTTTACATGACAAATGGAAAGATATTAATAATCCAACCAGTCATTTAGATTCTAAATTTTAAAAAGGTTATTTTGAAATATTTATACCTATGTCTACAGACATATTATGTATTACACATAAAAGTATTAAGTATTTGGTGTCTTCCTTTGTTTTTTTTAAAAAGATGCCATATTGCTAAAACGGAGAATCGGTTACGACTTGCACACTGCCATGCGTTTCATGACTTGATACAGCTGTGGCATGAGATTCTATTCGTCTCAGACTGGCACATTCCAGAATAAATGTGAGCAGTGATTCCAACATCCATACATGTGAATCCTTTGAAAAGAAAATGGTATGGTGGTATAGATATTAGGAGGAGTAAGACCGTTAGAAATGAAACAAAATAATACATTTTCATGAAAACAAGAAGCACATTGTTTTGGGGATAAAGAGCCTCTCTCTGTGTTTGTAACCATGAGAACTGCAGAGAGACTCCCCCCCCCCAGTAGAGGTGCTTTAGAACGCAGTTTAGATCCTACCCAATCTATTTCTCCCCAACTCATTATTAAAATTGTTATGAATATAATCACCTTATTAAACTGGCACTGGTTCAGTAAGCTCAGAACGCTTTTTGCCAAATCTGAGGTTGAACTTTCACAAAACATGGTGTGAAGAGATGGATGGACTGTTTGCCAAACTTTTCCACACTCTCTCCCAGAGTCAGAGAGACGGTACTGAAGATGTGGAGATCCTCCAGCTCACCTTCCATTTAGAATTTAGCTGCCTTCTTCTGTGTTTCGAACAGGAGAACTTGTGCACATTTTCCAAACCCAACGAAACTGAGTATGATTCTCTCCACTACGCTCCAGCCAGGAGTGAGAGGGGGTCCCAGACCCTTTGAATGAAAATGCATAAGCATAAGAAAAAATTTACACGTTCAGTGAATAGGGCACTTACCCTTCTTTGACTTGGCAGTGAGTTTTCCCTTTTTCTTCTGAGTTGCCTGGCTTTACCTGCCATACAGCTACTTGCCTGGTTTACCAAAGCAACAAAAAAATGATCCTGAGCATTCATCTTCCGGTTCATCCCAAACAAAATTGTGGCGATGTAATAAACGGTCTTGTAAATGAGAGTTTTACACTAGGAAAGGAAAGTTCTTCCAGGCTCTGAGAGAAAAACACCCAGAGCAAAAGGAGCGGCAGTAGTTAGGGCATCCCTGTCCTACTGTAGTGAGTTGACGCAAAATTTCAAAACCCTGACATTAATATGTTTCTGAAAGTGCATAAATTAGCATCAAACAAGCTCACGAGTTTCCATTACCCAGAGAAAGGCTGAATTGGGGACTGGGAAGGTGGGGCCTTCAAACGCATCCCATAGTGTTATTAAGATGTACAAATGGTTTGAATTTTAGTCACAAATTCAAAGAGAGCAGAAATACGGTTCACTTTGTTTTTCTATAAATACAGTCAACTAAATATCCATGTCAAGTTCCCATTGAACTCAAGGCTCTCATCTCTATTTTAAACAGTATTATTCATGATGAGAAGCTGGCTATCTGTTAGCCATTCTCATAGGTAAGTGCGAAGACCTCTGTCAACCAATCTATCTTCACATGACCCAGAGGCAGGCCCTCTGGGAACTTTCAAGCATATTCAGCCTGGGCTTGTTAGTCATTGCTTTTCTAGGCAGAGACCATTCCTCAGAACTGTGTTTATGGGTCAGGGCCCAGGCACTCTTCCCAGAACACCAGGGTAATGTCTCTCTCTACTCCATTTCTCATCTGAGTGGGCTAGGAGAACAGAACACTTTTTTCTTTTCTTTTTTTGCTAGATAATTGACTCAGAACTTGCCGTGGAGTTTAGAATGACCTTGAACTTCTGATCCTCCTACCGCTCTTTCCCTGACCCTTCCTCAGGCTTGACACCAAGAACTTTCACCTGCTCAGCCAGTTTATTGGCCCATATTACTAGCCTGTTGCTGTAGTGGTATATCATTTTATTTTAATAAATAAAGCTCTCCTGAAGATCAGAGAGTGAAACAGCCCCACTAGTCAGCCTTACAGACCAGGCAGTGGTAACACACACCTTTAATCCCAGTGGCCACGTTAGTTTGCCATTGACACCGGGCAATGCAATAATTCCAGTGATGCAAACCTTTAATCCCAGCCCTAGAGAGGATTATAAAATGAGGAGAGAGCTCACAGTCTCAGTTTCATTCTGAGATTCTTGGAGGCAGGTTCACTATTTCAGAGTGAGGAAGAGGTAAGAGCCAGTGACTGGTTGTTTTGCTTTTCTGATCTTCAGCTTGAACCCCAATTTCTGAGTTTTTATTAATCATGCTTCACATTGCTTTCCAAAGATTATGCACAATTAGCATATTATTAATTACAACTATCCCTTGTAGACTCAGGCAATTGTTCTGAGATCCCATAGACAACAAAAGTAGTCAGGTACTCTAGACTCTTCTAAGTAAATCAATAGTCACACAAAATCTCCATGGGGCTTCACACATCCTTCCTTTGCTCCTCTCTTTCCTCTGGTCTTTTTCCAGTTTGAGACTGACTAAGTCATCAAGGGTGACCTTGAACTTCTGGTCCTTCTATTTTTGCTTCCTCAGTGTTGGGGTGTACATCACCACCCCTAGTTCATATTGGGGCTTTTTGTAAGCTAGGCAAGCACTCCACCCACTGAACCACATTCCAGCCCATCACAGATACGTTAATCTCCAGACTACTTGAAAACCCTAAAACAATGTAAACTCTATGTGAATGTTTGTTATTCTGTATTGTTTAGAGACAAATGACAAGAAAAAAATCTGTATTTTCGGTACAGATGCCCCTTTTACAAAATAGTTTTTAGCTCCAGTCAGCTAAATCCGTGGATGTAGAAACTGGGGATAAAGAGGACCAGCTGTATGTTATTAAAATTCCTGAAGAGAATTTTTATTCTTTGCCTGCTGAATTACTACCTTGTCAGAAGTCTTTAAGAATAATTTGCTAGAAATCTTTTTACTGTAAATAACATAAACCTAATTCTAATTACCGTTGTACCTTAAGTGAACTAGTTAGCTAGAGTTAACGCTAGCTAATTGGACTGTGATCTCCAAATTATGAAATTCAACCCAGGTTGGATCTAGGGATTCAAATGATGCCGAAATGTTCTTGGTCTTGCTTGATTCTGTCCTTTTTTTTCCTTAGGAGGCTTCCTGTCCCTGGGAACAAGACAATGACAGACAGTCTAGACTTGGAGTACTTGGGTATATTCAACCATAGGAAGTGAGAACCACTCTTTATCCTCCCAACATTCCAATAAAAATAATGAAGACTTTGACCTAACTTTGATCCTTGGTTCACCTCTGGCCAATGCTCAGGTCAGAAAGAGAAGCCATTCTGATTGTTCAGTTCAGGTCATGTTGGGTTTCTCTCATTCAAATCAGTAAGTCAAGGACTCCAGGACCAATCATAAGAAATGCAGGAAGGTAAGGAAGCCTGGTCATTACTGCAGCCTACTGGTGGGGCTGTGGAGCATAAATTACACCTCCAAGCCTGTGGTCCTCAGGCGAAGGAGCTCAAGGCTTGAAGAGACTGGAAAACGAGAAAGTCCTCAGTTACATTTAATTTAACATTTAGACAAGACAAGACAGATATAGGTCCCCATAACTTCTGAAGACCGGATGACATGGAACGGGAGCTGGATATTCAGTGTCTGCTCTGTTTCCTGGGCCTGTACTGAGAAGATTCTGCCTCTTGATCAACATCAACAAAACACTGTGGCATTAGAGGGAGGGTCTTTCCAACCTAGAGCATGTGGAAACTAAACTCTGTCAAGCCTGAGATATTCTCGTACCTTCTATCGAAGCAGAGGTACCTCCTAAGTGGTCCTGCTAGCCAGTGCATGAAAATCATTGACCCCTATGCTTTCTGAAATCACTAATCCCATTTCTATAAAATTCACCTTACAAATTGTGGTCCCCTTAGTCCCATGTTTTAAGTGTGCTCCTGATCAGCGTATTGATCGTGTTTTTTGCCTTATTTGGAAAAATTTAATTTTAATTCAGACACATAGCCCATTAAAATTTCCACTGGTGTTTGTTGTCTTACTCTGCTAGCTTAAGTTTTTCTCCCTCTGTCCCTCCCTCCAATTCTTTCACCCATCTTTCCTAAGTTCCTTTGCTGTTTTACTATGCTAGCTTCCATTTTTCTCCTTCTCTCCTTCTGTGCCTCCCTTTAGCTCTTTCTCCTCTCCTCCGTAGTTTTCTATGCTGCTGCCTCTATTTTCCGTTATTTCCTCTTGCATTGACTTTGTTCTACACTATTCTCTTCTAAAATGATGCCTGACCTTGGCTTCCACTTTTATGGCCAAATGCACAACAATTATTTGAACCAAGTTAAATTTATGGGTCCATTTGACTGGACCAGGGGACTCCCAATATTTAGTGTGTCTGGAAAAGTATTGAATTAGCATTTGAATCTACACACTAAGGGAAGCAGATGGCCATTTGTAGGTGGGTTTCATCCAGCCCACTGAAGGCCTAAAACCAACCGGAGGCTTAAGTAGAAAGAGTTTCTCTTTCACCAGAATGTCACTGGCTAATCTTCCTGTTTTAGGATTTAGACAGACTGGGGGGTCCCAGGGTTCTTTGTGCAGCTATCCAATTGCAGCTATTGTGACCACTCTGCCTTCATAACAGCATAAGACAAACCCTTGTAACAATTTAATTAATGATGTGGCAGACTGCCCTAAGGGGGTGTTGTAGAATCACAGATGTTTAGGAGAGAAAGAAGCATCAAAGGTCAAGAGCAATGCTGATAAAAACAGAGGAACACTGAGTCGGAAAAGGGAATCCTAAGAGTATTAGTTTAATTAGTTAATTAGACTTACCATGCTACAGACAAAACTAGCGGGGAGAGAGCCATAACTTAGCCAAATTCTTCAATGTTAAAGGTAAAGAAGAGGAACATTACTATCATTTTTAGAAGTAGTACGCATGGAGAGTGTGTAGACATGCATATCATGGCAGCTGATGCTTTTGCTAATATAGAAAGCCCTCAGCCACCTAGTTTTATGCTCAAGTGAGATCAAAGACTCCTGCAAGATCTGTAACAAGAGATCGTCTATTTAAAGTGTTAGACTGACTTCTTGTCATCTGAACAATGTCTTGAAGTAAAATTACTTTTCTTTTTTTTTAAATATTTATTTATTTATTATGTATACAATAGTCTGTCTGTGTGTATGCCTGCAGGCCAGAAGAGGGTACCAGACTCCATTACAGATGGTTGTGAGCCACCATGTGGTTGCTGGGAATTGAACTCAGGACCTTTGGAAGAGCAGGCAATGCTCTTAACCTCTGAGCTATCTCTCCAGCCCCAAAATTACTTTTCTTTCCACAAAGAAGGTGGGCAATGTATTTCCTGACCCACTGTTTGTGTGTGTGTGTATGTGTGTGTATGTGTGTGTGTGTGTGTGCCCACAGAGGTCAAAGGAGAAGCTTGAGTGTCAGTCCTCACCCTCCACCATGGTTTTAGACAGGGACTCTTCACTGTCATCTGCCACTTACAACAGGCTGCTTCCCCTTGGATTCGTCTATGCCTCCCGTCTCGCCATAGTACCACAGAGATTGCAGATGCACCCATGGGTTCTCAGGGTTCCAACTTCTACGTCTACTATCATAAACCCAATAAAAAATGCGTGGGTAGCGGAAGTCGTAGGCCTTAAGGGAAAGCTACTACTGTTACTTAAATAAGTTGACGTAGTGACAAACCTCTCTCTAAACATCTATGCAGAGACACCCGAAGTCAAGTATTATTCTCAGCCTTAATGAGGGAAGCATCTCTTCGCCATGAAGAACTGCACGCGCAGGGACTCACAGTTGCCAGGGGTGTTGAGAATAACCGACAGCAGAGTACTCCCGCAGCCCGAAACAAGAAATTCATAGCAACGACGGCAAAGCTCTGGAATACATCGGAGAGGGAGTGGAAGGAGTGGAAGAGCCAAAAGATAGGAAGGAGGACTTCAAAATGCCGTCTTCCGGGCCTGATGCATCTGCTCCAATCATGAATTCCACGCAACTAAATTTGCCTACGCTGAGCCTGCACAAGACTGGGCCTGTCAAGCATCCCTCCTGGATGGGGAGGGCTCGTGGGACACTACTTACTGAGCTATTATTAGCCTCCTGCTAGATTCTGGGGGACGGGGAACTGTTGGCTTCGGTTTGTGTACCCAAACTGAATTGGCAAGCCACTTGTCTCCAATGGATAATTCCCAATCTTTGTCCACACAGAAGGCACTGGTTAGGCTCAGTGGCTCACAAAGCAAAATAAAAGAAAAAGACATGAAGGTGGGAGGGGGATTTGTTATGGGGGTGGGGAAGTCGATACGATCAGGAGGGAGATAACAGAGTATGGGGTTAAAGCAATTAGAATGCATTATATACGTGGATGAAATTGTCAAAGAACAGTTTTAATTAATACAAAAGTCGGGAAAAAAATTAAGCATGCAACTACTAAATAAGCTAGCAATTACACTTTTGGCAATTATCCCAGAGAAATGAAATTTTTATGTTCACGAATACCTGAACAAGAATGTTTCTAGAAGAATGTTTGTAAAAACCAGAAAGCAATAACCAAATGTCTTTCAGCACGTGAATGGGAAAAAAAACAAACTGTAAAGTAACTAGACCGTGGAGTGCTTCAGACACAGAAATACATGTAAACTGGGCTGGGGAGGTGGCTCGGGGCATAAAGTGCCTACCGTACACGTGTGAGGAGCAGAGTTCCCCAGAACGTGTAAGAAGCTAGGTGCTGTTCTGTGTGTCTGTGCTTTCGGCACTGGCTGGCAGGGGTGGGGTGGGGGTGGGATGGGGGGAGACAAGCAGATCCCCAAAAGTTAAATGACCAGCCATTGCGAAGTGCTGAAGAACAATCCCTGATATCTGCCTCTGCCCTCCACATGCACATATATGTACACACATGTGTATACGTACCTGCACATACCTACCCTAACAAGTACATATGCCATGTACAGCAACACATACGTGCATTGAAACACAGGCAAATTGTTGATGCACACAACCACCTGGATGAATGTCAGAATATTGCATTTAGCAGAAAGGGCCACCTTCTACCTGATCCTGTATGTAACACTCTGGAGGGCTGTTGAGGGTGAGAAGTGGGCACAGCCATGGAAGAGCGGCAGGAGGCATTTCAGTGATAGCAGAAATGTTCTGCATCTTAGCTCTCAATACAGAAACCCTGGCTGTGTTCCATGCCCGGTTCTGCTTGATACAACTACCTTAAGGGAAACTAGGCGAGGGCACGGAGAAGCTCTCCATGGTCTTTTCCACAATTGCGCGTGAAACTGTGGTTATGTCCAAACCCAAGCTAGGATTTTTTTACATAGGTAATAAGGAAATATTATAAGCAATTGTATGACTAGAAATTCAACAACTTAGAAAAAAAGCAAATTCTTTGAAAGATGTTCACTGTTAAAATACCTGACAGAAAGCAACTTTAGGAAGGAATGACTTTTTTTGGCTCACAGTTCAGAGGAATACAGTTCACTACAGCATTTGTGGTATGACAGCAGGAGCTGAGCGTGCCTGGAGGAACTCTGGTGTGCATTTTGCCATCTCTCTTTGATTCAGTCTGGGGCTTCAGCCCATGGGATGGGTCTTTTCTCCCCTTGGTAAAACCTTTCTGGGGACAGACCCTGAGGCGTGCTTCCATGGTGATTCTAAATCTGCCAAGTTGACAGTGAAGAGGACATTTTACAGCCTACTCTAAGATGCTGACATTCCTGAGAACTGTGGACTAGACAAGGATGTCATGGTCGAGTGCGTCTCACAAGCAGAGATACAAAACGCTGTAAGGTGGAATCTCACAAAACATTAACAAATTTAATACAACAGTGTATGTAAAAGACTGCTTGTTTTTCAGGCAAGACTTACCACAGAAAGATAGGGAGGATGAAAAATTGAAGAAAAACCAACATATTTCAATATGTAGATAAATTAAGTGTGGAATGCTATATAGCCATTTCAACTGAGGATAGAAAAAACAAATTTGAAAAATTGTGAATGTTGAGAGCATTTAAAAAATTCTCAACAGAGTTAAAAACAGAAGGTCGTCTCCTTGAGCCAGTATAAACAATCTGCAAAACACATAAAAGATCGGTGTGGTTTGATGGCTTTCCATTAAAACTAAGATCAAGATAAAGATGTCTGTCCCTTCTTGGCACTCAGGTTCAGCACTGTGGCAGGGATTTCAACCAGGGCAATAAAGCAAGAAAAGGAGAAAAAAGCATATGATTTAAAAATAAGTGAAATTAATATTCGCAGATGCCATGAGCATAAATGTTGAAAATCAAATGGAATATTTCTAAAATTTGTCAAAGTAGCATCATGCAAGAACAATAAAATCTGCTTCATTCTCCTTACAATCTCTGACTTACATTTTATGTCATCACAGCTTGTGAGCAGCACATGCTCAATAGAAACTGATTCTTGTTTGCTGTGTTGAGTTTGAGAAAGGTCTCATTATGATGTAGCGCTATTTCATTTGTATTTTAATAAATAAAACTTGCCTGAGGATCAGAAAAATAAAACAGCCACACCAGCTAGTCTTACAGACAGGCAGCAATAACACACCTTTAGTCCCAGTAGCCACACTCGTTGCCATAGAGACCAGGCAGTAGTGGTGCACGCCTTTGATTTCAGCACAAGAGAGGGATATAAGATTGGAGGAGACAGCTCTCAGGCGCATTCTCATTCTGAGGTTCCTGGAGGCAGGATCGCCATTTTGATCAGAGGTAGAGGTAAGAGCTAGTGGCTGGCTGTTTTACTTCTCTAACCTTCAAGTTCAACCCCAATTTCTCTCTCTCTGAGTTTTTATTAATAGTTCTTCATTATATAGACCACACTGACCTGAAACTCACAATCTTCCTGCTTCTCAAGGACAACATTCTGATTTTTAGTTTTCCTTGTTCCATCCCTGTAAGATGCGGCCGTACGATACTCTAGCAATGTCAGGCAGTAGCCGCAAGCTGCAGCTCACAGTCTTTCACGAGACCTAGATAAAAGCCGGTCCTATGACATACTGTGTCTCTGAGCTGTGATGCTGGGTACTCTGCATGTTTTGATGCATTTTTTTTTAACATGACACACTCAGCTCATGAGGATTGGTCAGCATGAAACTTGATTATAAGTCAAGGAGTTTGTATACTGGCTACAAAACATTGACAAAAATATCTAAGGTTTTAAATATTTAAATAATAAAAAATATAATATTTAGTGATTAAACTTGATAAAAATGAGAAAGTTTTAAACACCCAAACTAATAAACATTGCTAAAATAAATTAAAGAATGCATAAATAAATAAAGACATGTAACTTGCTCATGAGATAATACCCTTTATTAACATGTTCCAAAACTTAGGTATAAATTTAATACAATCCAAATCAAATCCCTAACACACTTATAGAAGTTAAGAAATTGGTTTTAAAATTTATATGGAAGGACTAAGGACTTGGGATGGAAAAACCAACTTTTATTTCAGCACACACAATAAGGTTATAGTAATTTGGGGGTGGGGGATGGGAGAGGGTTTCTCTGTGTAGTCCTGGCTGTTCTGAAACTCACTCTGTAGACTACATTGGCCTCGAACTCACAGAGATTCACCTGCCTCTGCCTCCCAAGTGCTGGGATCAAAAGCGAGCACCACCACTACCCTGCTAAGCTATAGTAATTTTTAAAATGTGGTATTACTACATAAATACGAAACAGATCAATAAAACAAAATCGAGTCCATACAAACAGAGCAACTGGTTTTGACAACTGAAGTAGGCAACAGGCAGCCTTGACATCTGGAATCTTAGAACAACACAAGGCAATATTTAAAAAAGAACTTCGGCCGGTGTTGTCAACTGCTACACACAGAACTCCTACTGTATTTTTGTATCTCAAATTAATTCTTCAAATTATAAACATTCTAGAAGGAAACACAGACAAAAGGTCCAGCAAGATGGGTCAGTGGGTAAATGCCGAGGACCTGAGTTTTAGTCCAGAACCCATGTAAAGGTGGGAAGAGAGAATCTACCAAGCTGTCTTCTACATGTGCTCTATAACAAACGTGCAGCACACTTACACACTCACATGATAAAAACTAAGACGCGTTTCTAAAAGAAATACGGGAGAAGATCTTCTGTGGGCGTGTCTGAGTCAGGCAGAGTCCCCAGACTTACTGAAGAAGCCACAAAGCGGGAAGAGTAGTCACCCATTACACTTCATCAAATGGAAAACTGTCTTCCGAAAAGGGGGGGGGGGGACGCAAACTTCAACACATACTGTACAATTGCATTCACACGACACTAGAGAGTGCAAACTAGTGTAAAGTGAGACGCAGCTGGTCAGTGATGCTCGGAGGTGCAGGAGCAGGAATGAGTGGCCACAGAAAGCCAGTCGGAAACTTGTCCTTATTGCAGTGATGGTTTCATGGGTGTACATGTGTCAAACCCAAGTTGTAATCTTAAAATACTTCAGGGTGTCGATTCTAATGCAGTAAAAAACGCCTAAAAAAGGAGGTGTGCATGATCCAACCCTGGCCAATAGAAACCAAAAGCCTTGCAGGCTTGTGGGAAAATCCTTCCCTCTCACAAGCTTTCAGGGTGTGCTTCTCTGTTTCTCTCTTTCTCCACGTTTCTCTCTGTCCACAGGACAGCTGGAGTTTTCTTCTGACCAGCGTGGAGCAACTGCTAACACTGCAAAGGCAAGCGGACACAAAACCCTCAGAAGCAGCAGACCCAAAGTGCTGCTTGCCGTGAATCATGAATTCCCTTCATCCGAGGAGCTGTAGGATGTAATACTATTCTATCCTGGCTGTATCATTCTGAGTGTCTAGGCATCTGAGACAGGACAGGGACATTTCTCTCTGAGAATGACATCCACGGTGTGTAATATGTCATCAGAAAAAGAGCTTTGTATTTAAATCATTTGTTTAAAAAAGTAAAAACTCTTTATGCAGTTAAAAATGAGTATATTCATCTACTGGTGATGATACTTATATTAGTAAAGTTGACATGGCTATCTGTAAATGTCTACAGTGTAAGTGCTAATCCAAGCAACCAGGAGCTCTATAATCTTCATTTCTTGCTTTTCCTATAGCAGTCCTAAAGTTTCCTCTGAGCAATTCATTAACATGGACTCTTGATGCATGCCTTTCAGGCGAGGAAGACCCCTGCAATCAAGACTCCATGGAACTGCAAGTGTGCCGTGCCAATAGAGATCCACCAATATTCCCCGGGAAAACCTCTCTCAACAGCTTCCCCATATTGGAAAAGAGGCAGTGAGGGTAGGGCAGGCTCACGTGCAGAGCACACTTAGGCGGTAGGCTTCGGGGTCTTGGTTTTACATGGACTAGAGAATCTTACCACAGAGAGATCTACCACAAAGGCCTCAGCGTCATGGTTCCCAGGAAAATCTAGCTAGAGGAAGCTCTGTACTTGGGCAGATAGAGCTTTTCAAGCTACCATGTGCTCCTGAAAGCTGCCCTATTGCAGCCAAGGCAGGTAAGGCTGAGGGAGCTGCACTCGCCAAATGCCTAGTCCTACACCTGAGGCCCTGATCGCCAGTCCCCACTTGCACCCAAGAAGAGCTGGGAGAAGATGCTTCCAAAGCCTCAGCTGGGTGTTGACGGACTGCCAGCTGGTTCAGTGCCAGCCCACAGGCGCAGAAACTTTCCCCGGGCCCGTTTGCTGCTGCCTAGTCGACCCTAAGTACTTGGTTTGTAATTACAGGTCAGTGTATACAAGGCAGGAAATGGAAAATAACACCTTGCCTTGTAGCACCAGCAAGCCAGAGAGCAGAACCAAGGCAGACTGTTCAAACAAGTGTTTCACTGAAATGAAACCATTGGAAGAAGTAGATAAAAGCTTTAAAAAAAATAATGAATTCACTCAAGGAGATATAATTAAAGATTAACAGTTAAATATATGATGGGCGCCGGAACTTTCCAAACAGTTTAAGAAGTATGCACGGGCTCTGTGTTCCTGATATCAAGCCCCTCCTGGTGGGATGAAATAAAATGAACTACAATGAAGCAGCAGCTGGAAAAACAAAACCACTAGATAACATAATTTTAAAAATTGGAATACTGCTTAGCCAGCACATCAAGAATTCACCTATTTCCCAGAGTGGCAAGTAGAGGGAGGAGCCTGTCTAGTCCTTGTCCCTGGATGGGAAGGAAAGTCTCCCCTGTGCTCACCTACCGTTTTCACTCTAAGTGGGGAGCAAAAGTGTCCCTGGAAAGACCTGACCGCATTCCCGAGTGGATGACGCCCCAGAGAACATCTACAGAGCAGGCAGTTTCAACCCAGCCATCAAAGACTTCCCAAGGTCCAGCTTCAGTTTTCAAACATATTAGCATATCCTTTCAATGACTCAGTTACCAAGCAGGTGAAAAGAAGTTGAAAAGCAAGTCGATAAGCCAAGGAAATGATCCAGAATCAATGCAATGAAATATGATGTAAGAGGTATTTGGGGGATCTAAAAACTATCAGGAAGGTCTAGCCTATATCCATCAACATTCCAAAAGGAGCGACTAGGAAAAAAAAAGGCAATAATTGTAGGAGGGAAAATGGAGTAGCAGTTTTTCAGAACTGTTGAAAGATACCAACTCGGGAGATCTAGGGAGTCATTAAAGCCCAATAAAATCTAAATAGGGGTATAAAAGTGGAACATGTCTGGATTCATCATAAGGAAGCTATAAATAAAAATCAGGAGAGCAGCAATTAAGTCAATCCAGACTGCCTCAGAGAGGGTGCAGGGAACTGAACCTCATGCGCGTGTTCCACCAAGGACCTCCAGCCGGATCCCCCAACCGACTGATTTTAGTTTGAATTGGTTTTGTTTCGTTGTTTGTTTGTTTGTAGACGGGGTCTCCCTGTGAGGCCCTGGCTGTCCTGAAACTTGCTACATAGGCCAGGCTATCTTCAAACTCACCACTATTCACCTGCCTCTGGAGTGCTGGGGTTAAAGGTATACACCACCATAGCAGGCCCAAACTGGCAACAGTGAAATTTAGACACTTGGGGGCTAAGACTGCAACTCAGTGGTAGAGGACTTGATTATGAATACGAGACCATGGATTCAATCTCCCCCTGAAACAAGCAAACGAAACAGACAAACAAAAACACTAAAAACAAAGACAACTAGAGAGCGAACTAAACTCTAATGGGGGGAGTAACAATCGAGAATGGCTGGTGCACAAAATAGTAGGTGAAGAGATGAAGCACCCACCATACAGGGCTGAAGAGATGGCTCAGTTAACCAAGTACTTGCCAAGCAAGCATCAGAGCATCCAAGAGACCAGGACCAGGTAGGGAATGAACTCTGGGTTGGCAGACGGCTCACCTAGCACCTTTTATATCAGTTATCTGGTCCACCCAGGAAGCATTAAAGGAGCATCTGGTAAGGGACTCTGGAGGAGTGGGTGAGATATGTCCGAATAACCTAGGTTCCGATCACAGGAAATCTGTGTACTAAAACAATCTGGTGCCTTTGTAATCATCTGTGGATAAGTTAGCTGTAAGAATAGAATCTAAGAGGGAACCAAGAGAACCGCCGGGTCCTTGCAGTTATTTCTCGTCTAAGAGTTGGGGATTACTCTCTGTGAAGAGGACCACTTTCACTGAGCAGTGGCACCTCCAGGCACGACTCCAGTCCATCGTAGCCTTTCTGTCCAGGCAGAGGGAATTAGCCTCAGAATGAGGCTTCTCTGTCACCCCACGCTGCCTGCCTAAATGCTTGTTTTATGGTCATATAGCGGGCACTCAGGCGCTGGGGATTGAACCCGGGACTCTTGTATGTTAGACATGTGTCCTTCCACTCAGCTATTCCAACAACTGTTATTTAAAGAAAAGAATATAATCTTTTTCAAACATCTCTTTATTATTTATGGGACACATTCTAGGTGTTCCAAGAATATTATATTACAAACTATGCTTTGAACCTAATTTCATGTGTTAAAGAATCATTCTCGCTCACCCATCTTTTTTTTCCTCTTAGATATTTTGACTTTACCTCTTGATCCATAATTCCAACATCCACTAAATGTTAGCCTCGATACTCAGTTTCTCCTCTGAGAAGCCACAGTGCAACGAATAATAGCAACTAGAAAGGAGAGTTTTCGGAGACTCGGGGAGCCTTGGCGGGGACTTCACTACTCACTTGAGTGCTGGGAGGCAGGCGTTACCTTCATCCCACCTCACAGATGAATGAGAGGAAGCCTGGAGTGGTTCTGTAGCTTGATGGGGCTCACGGAGGATCCTGGGGCGGAGCAGGAATGGATGGCTCTCTTGAGGGTATAATCAGGCACTGGGTTCAAATTGGAAGGTAACTCTGGATTTCATAGCCTAAGGGCTCAACTTCCAGGGACTCCTTTCCACTGCGGTATCTCTTCCCAAGTGTGTAATTATAATTTCATGGAAGCATTTCCTGTACTCTGCCTTGTGTGCCACCACACACTCCTTTGGCTTCTGTGACCTTTTAGAGACAGTGACAGTAGTGTATAACTCATTTAAACTGACACAGGAGGTGTCAGTATCTGTGGAATCAGTGACAACCTCCTTCTAAATTTCCCTGATGTCTGTCCCCATTGCAGTGTCTCTTCGTCAGCAAGGGAGACTATTTTGAATTTTTCTGGATGGGAAAGACATTCTTGATCTCTTTTGAGGGGGGGGAGTCACTCTTAGTGATAATAACTAATACAGATCACTTTTATCCTGGCTACTAGATAAAGGATCATTCTTCCAAGCATTATGTTAGGAGTAGAAATTCTATCTTCTTCCTTTGTTAGGGGCAGAGAGCATGCTCAGTAAGATCGGCTTAGTGCTGGCATCTTCACCGAGGTAAGACAGATACTGTATCAATATGAGGTGGTGTATCACAATGTGTACATGCTGTAGTGGTCAGCAGTGCAAGCATTAATATTAATTAATATTTATAGCCCCTAAGACTATGAAGAAATTATTTTAAGTTCCCATAACAACTGTTTATTCTTGTAAACATTTCCTGTGCAGCCAGTAGCTCCTTCTAGTGTATAAAACTGCGAGTTAGGGAGTTAGGATTGTTTTATGAAACATACATTATGTATATAATATATATGTACATAATCCAACCTTTGTGTTGAGATAGATAATGTAAAGCATTACATAAATCTATCCTATAGTTTTGAGCTATAATGTATGTTTACTGTACAGGTGAAGAAACTGGGGCTCAGATATTACTTTATAAATTACAGAGATATTCAAGAGAAACCTAGGGCTCCAGTTCAAGGCTGATTTCAAGCCATGTGAAGATCTTCCATTTAATCTTGACTTTTGAAGCTAAGAGCTGTGGCCATTCTAAGCAAGTTGTATTCTTTCTAGAAATACACATGGAACAGTCTTGTTCCATTTTCAGTATGTTTGGAGCTTCCAGCACTCAGTGTATGGGTCTATTTTGTGACTCCTCTTCAAACTGTATGATTTCTTGCTATTTATGTACGATGTGGATTTCGGCCTCGGAACTCACTCTACACACGATTACCAATACATAGCGTACACATACCAATACATGATCTTATTTGGAAATGGATCTTTGCGAAACAACCTGAAACTAACAGGATGCCGTAATGGCTGGTTTCTTAGTAAAAGAGAGGAGTAGGAACTGGGGATGGCTCAGAAGTTAGGGAGACCTACTGCTCTTGTAGAGGCCTCACACTGAGTTGCCAGCACTTAGGCTGGGTGTCTCACAGCCACCTGTAATCCCAGTGCCACGCAGTCTGATGTTTAGTTTGGACTCCGCAGACATCTGCACGCACACATATACATACCTACGCACACATGTACACAGAGTTAAAACGCAATCATGCACACATACTCATACCCCCCCACACACAATACACAGAGTTAAAAATTAATCTTTTCAATAGAAGAAAGGCAAGTATCTTTAGACCCGGATCAGAGGAGGCACGGGGAAGGAGTTGACTCAGCAATGAAGTAGACTTGGCCTGGAATGGCGTGGCCAAGCCTGTGAGTGCTAGGCATTGCCCCAGCCACCAGAGGATAGGACTAGGCAAAGGATTTCTAGGGAGCATGGCCTTGACAGCCACACCTTAATGTCAGACCTCCAGGCTGTGAAGGAACACATCCTTGACATTGCGGGGATCTGTTGCCTCAGATCTAGGCATCTAGCCTACCCGCTTCCCATGCCACCTTCTGTTTTAAGTATATTCCAGGGCTTGGGGGCGTCTCATGATATATCTCACCACCTGTACCCTTGTAACAACCCCTTCTACCTGCCTCTGACAGTGGTGCCAACACCTAGCACCACTGTAGTGCCTTCCTGTTCCTACCTAGTCCACACAGGGGAAACAAATAAACCACCTTACACTTCACTGTTTTACAAGAGCTTGCAGGCTTTGTATCCATGTCAGCAAGAAAAGAAAATCATTTTATATACACTCTGTATATCAGAGTACTAAATCATACTAAGAACACAGTTCTCTCTGTCTGTCTCTGTGTCTCTCTCCGTGTCTGTCTCTCTCTCTGTCTCTCTCTCTCTCCTGTGTGTGTGTCACTTTATGTCACTGAACCTGAAGCTGGCCAGTTGGCTACATTGGTTGGCCAATGAGTTCCAGGGATCCAGCTGATGGTGTCACTGTGGGAGGACACAGATGCCTCCACCTACAACGGCTTTTACACGCGTGCGTGCTAAGGATCCCAAGTCAGACCTCAGGATTAATGCACTATGCTGACTGAACCATTTCCCAAGCCCCTAGGGGCACAATTTCTGATAATGTCCCATAAAGTCTTTGTCTTCTGTCTGTACGAAGCCTCTAAAACTCCCAGTGTCCAAACGGCCTCTGGGATTTAAATGAATTAGCTTTAAGGTAGATTATTGGCCTCTTAAGGTCACTTAAAGACTCCCCAGTATCCAGTGGAAGCCCTGTGTTCCCTTCACCATCGAACCAAGAAGGTTTTGAGAACCTCACGGTTTGCTTGATGTTTCGAAAGCTGCTCGGAGGGCTAAGGATCAAAGCAATATTAGTACCTGCTGACGACCTGAGTTTCAAAGTTGTCTTGAACTCAGTAGTGAGACCCTGAACTCTACACTTGGGAGCTACCTCGCCCCAGGCTGTCATCCCCAGCCCATGGAGGCACTGTGCCCAAAGAATAAAGAAGTTCAAATGCTCGAAAAGGTCATCAGTGGGAGGCCTCTCCAGAAAAATAACCTCCCTTGAGCCGGATAAGGATTTATGAGCTGTAAACCAACACTGCGGGTCCCACTGTCGCTATAATTCCAGCCACAGCAGGGATCACACTGGCCGGACAACGTTCTGTGGGTGGAAGAACTGACCAGATTGAAGACTTCACCCAAACCCAACATAAATTCATAGTTCTCTGGAGAGACATCAGCTACGATCTCGAAATTCCTGTTCAATCTGAGAAGAGATCTGAGTGTGACCGAGACCCCCAGAGGAGGGACCATGCAGACGGGATTGACTTTTGTGCCAGGGCATGTGGGGACCGAGCCGGTCTCAGGTGGCCTCCAGCTGTTCGGGCCTGCCCTTGGGCCGCTGGGTGCCTCCCGGGGGCGTCACGGCAGCCGCGGGGCTCGGGGCTCGGGGCGCCGGGTCGGGGCGCGCGGGCTTCCCCCACCCCCGGCGGCAGCGACCCCACCTCCCGCCCCCGCTGCGCGCGCGCGCGTGGGTCCGTCCGTCTGTCTGCTCTCTCGACGTCAGTGGGAATTTCCAGCCAGGAAGTGAGAGAGTGAGTGAGAGAGGACGAGAGAGAAGTACCGAGGCGCGGCGAGCCGGGCAGGAAGAGGAGGTTTCGCCACCCGAGCGGCCCGGCTGCGCGCTGACGGCTTCCCGTGCCCTGCGCGCCCCCGGCCTCCCGCCGCCGCCGCCCTCGGCCTCGGCCTGCTCAAGGGCCGGCTCCAGCAGCGCAGGCCGGAGCACAGGGCCCCGCCGCGCCCGGCCCGCCTCGCGCTTCTCCGCCCGCGCCGCGGCCATGGCGCGCCGCTGAGCCGCCGACCCCGGCCCGCCACCCCGACCCCTCTCGGGCTCCCGCCGGTCCGCGCCGCCCCGCCCCGCAGCGGGAGCCCGCAGGCGCGGAGAGGCCGCGCCGCACCTCCGGGGTAAGTCTCGGGGGACTGGGGCGGGCGGGGTAGGGGACAATCGGGGACACGGAGCCGCCGCCTCTCCGCCTCAGGCTTGCGGCTGTCCCTGCGGCTCATCGCTGCGCAGGGCTCCGGGCGGGTCCGCGGGGAGGGGGCAGCCGGGGCAGGAGTTGCGGGACGCGCGGCCCCGGCTGCGGGGACAGGGCACATCCGCACTGGGCGGCCCGAGGCCTCCCCGGTCGGTCGGGCCCTCCGCGTCTCCGCGGGCGGGAAGGGGAACCGGAGGGGAACTCTAGCAAAGTTTTAGGAATAGCGACCCAAGCCCCTGCCGCGAGGGGGTGGCAGCCGGGCTGAGGTCCTCCGCGGGGGAGGAGAGCCTGGAAGGTGCTTGGTGCAGTGCACAGCCAGATTTCACCAAAGGGCGGTCGGTGAAATGAAAGCAGAAGTGCCTGTCAGTCCTGCCTGCTGGGGACCCCCTACCCAGCTCCTCAGAATCCAGCAGGAGAACTTGGGGCCCACTTTCCGATCTGTGATAGACACCCCCCCCACACCGCGGCACACACACACACCCTTGGCCACACACACACACACACACACACACACACACACACACACACACACACACACACACAGATAGTGCATTCAGCTGCCAAATCTCAATATTGATTTTCAAAATATAAGGAGGGCCTCACACCGATTCTTTAGGCCTGGCATTTGAAAGAGAAATTACCTACTAATAACACCTCTTAGACACTTGATTGCAGGAAACTCTAGAATAATGACACCGTGTACCGTGCGTGACCTCTAAAACAAAAAAAAAAAAGATACAAACAAAGCCTTTCCTCCATGTAAGCTTTCTTAGAACTTCTGAGATAGACACCGATCTTGGCTGTGTTTATTAGGCTATTCTGAAACTTAAGTGGAGCTAATGAGAAAAGATTTCATCATCTAGATTTAACCGGTGTTTATGGAGTTTTTAAGGTAAAGGTTGACAATGCCACTAACCATATTTAACTAAAATGATTTTGCTGTAGGGCTCATAACTGAGAAATGCTTGCGGTGTTTATTAACATTTGATAGCTGTGGCATCAAATAATGGGGTATAGCCTGATGGCTGTTGGTAAAGACAAAAGCTGGAGATCAAGACAGACTTCAGGAGGATTCTAGTGGAACCCTCAGCTGAGTATTCTTGGGTAGGCATAAAATGCATGCGTATTTGTAAGACATTAAAAAGGGAAACTCGATTAAAGTAAGCCCCTACCTGCAGTGTGTCTTTCCCTGATTTTAATATTGTGCTTTCTAGAGATGGAGCCACTTAGTGTCTGATGAACTAAAAATTATGTAAATTATTTACAGCAAAGTGCTTTGCTTTGCACATGAACTTGAGAAGACGGAAATTAAAAGGTTTACTTTCTATTGCAGTTAACATTTATTTGTCAGCCAATTGGATGAGTAACAGAACACATCTAGCAATGGGAACGTGAAATCTGCAGCTCTTGTCCATGCTGACACCTCTGGGAGTCTCTTGCTAGCTAGCAAATGTCTCCTTGGCTTACCAGCCTCAACAAACTTCAACACAAAAGGCGGCTGCTACGTAGACTTAATGCTGCCACTAAGATACTATACTTGCTGGGAAATGCTAACCACTTCAAAACCAAAAGACTTTTAAAGAAAGTTGTTTAATCCTGTTAAAGGCTGGTGGCGACGTGACAATCTGTGATCTTTGTTCAGAAATTCAGTTGTGTCTCGTGGGCTACAATGGCAGTTACTTGAGCTGAGCAGGTAGTCAATGTCCCTGTGTTTCAAAGGCAGTTCGTAAATACTGGAGTATACATACAAAAATAGTCCTTCCCCTTTGTCAGCGCTGCTTTGATCTTTGTGTTTCCTTTTTTACTTCTGCCTCTAAAACTAGATCAGCCGGGCTGACTGAGTCGCAGTGGGGTAAAGCCCGGCTGGTTGGAACGGGGCAGCGTTTTAGATTTAGTGGTCGCATTCCCCGTGCCGTGGTTCCCTCAGAGGAATCGAAGCTAGGTGGAGAAGCGAGTGTTTCTGCAGGCTGTTTTCACTGCTGCTTTCAGACTTCCAGATAACTGATGAAGTAAGCCACTGTCTTGACGTTCAGGGATTGCTCATTGTGGTAGATGGATCTAGATAAAAACTTGGCAGCCATGTGGATTGTGGATTATCATTCAATCAGCAAGCCCAGGGTTTCACCTAATTTCTTTATAAGGTATTCCCCTGCTCAGAAAAGGTGAGGGTTCTGGCTTCTAGGGGGAAGTGACCACTTACAACCTTCAGTCAATTTGAGCTTGGGCAAAGAAGGAAAAGTAACTGCCATTTTAAAACAATAAGCTAAAATAATTGTTCCTGTATTGCCACGTGGATTCATTGTTTAGCCGGACTGGGCTAAACCTGGGGCCTTAGGAGTTTTCTGCTATGAAACTATACCTCCATATACCTGCAGCCCTACTGACAGGGTTTTTGGGTAATGTTCTCAAGACGCCATCTTTCCCCCACCCCTCCACAATTTCCTGATAGATGTTCTGTTCTGGGCCCAGAGATGCCGTGTTAGGAAGTGTACCAGGAGTGCACTAATGGAACCAAAGGAGTAAACCCCTGTCTTGTGCTCTTCTGCTGTGACCAATTGGACGGGAGTTCTGTCCACGAGACGGGATGTATGGGAATCAGTGCAGAGGTTCTCAGGAGTTTGTCTTCTGGGAGGAAGTTGTTTTGTTTGGATAGCTTACCAGCTTTCTGCTTACAACATGGATGGCTTATATAAGGTAGTGAGGTTGTTGTGTTAGAAGAGGCGAGCCAGGAGAAGGTGGAATAGAATTGTGCTAGAGACTGACATGCCTTGCCCCTGCATTTCGGTCTGATTAAAGCTGGTTGATACTTTGGGCACCCGGTTCTGCTTCTGGGAACTGAGATTTGCGCCTTTGCCCCCTCGTCAGTACTGAACCTGGTTGTTGTGTTAGAGGGGAGCAGGTGGAAGAGTGAGAGCGGATGCATTCTGTGGAAGCGAGGGAGATTTGAGGCCCCGGGGAGGAATGTTTGGAAGATGGGCATAGTCTTACAAGAGTAGAACCTGGGAGAGGTTTGCAAACCACAGAGTTGGTAGAGTTAATAGTTCTTATCTTTGTGCTGTTGCCTTAATGAGTATACATTGTCTTGTCGGAAAGGAAGAAGGGAAGGGAGGGAGAGAGCCAGCGAGAAGACAAGGAGGGAAGGGGGAGGGGAGAGGAGGGAGAGAGAGAAGGAAAGAAGGGAGGAAAGAAGGAAGGACGGGAGAGTGAAAAGGAGGGGTGGAGAGAAGGAGGGAGGAGGGAAGGCATTCTTTTCCTGCTGATGAGATGGCTTTACCCCTCTTGCTTCTGTACTTCTTAGAGGATGTTCCTGGATGCTAGTTAGTATTTTCAGATGAGATTGGAAGACTAACAAATACTTTAAAAATGAAATAAGACTGCTGTACTTCAACCCACAGAGTTCAAAGCCTAGTGTAAGACAGGATTTGGTAAAACCTGTGACATCTAAGAGAAGAAAACATAGATAAAACTTTTGTTGGAGTATTAATCCTAAGTACTATATATCAAAATTTTAAATCTATTATTATAAAGCCCTTTATATACATGGTGTAGTAACTAACAGATTTAATTATGAGTAATGTATGTTTGATAGGCTTTGATTTGTTGTTTATTTGTAAAGTGGGAATAATGATATTTCTGTTCTAATTATCTAGTTCAGGTTGCCTTCTAACTTTTTGCCTTTTACCATTAGGCCCAAACCACTCAACCAGTTTTTATTCTGATCCCTGCTTCTAACAGATTTAAATATTTATGATCCTTCTTCAACTATGAAAAAGATCCTGAACTTTTAAGAAGTATATAAATATTCTACAAGGCATATTTAGAAGAGCCTAACATTATTTTAGAAAGAATAAAAGGTTATTTAAAAGAGTCTAGTCCTATAGTTCTAGCTAAGAGCAAATAACAAACATTTAATCTATGCTGAAAAGAATCTCTAACCCTATGTTGAGTTTGTTGGTATTTATATGATACCTAATAACTGTATGAGTAACATTAAATTGTTTCACAGACAGCCTTTTACTAATGGCCAGTGGTTCTCAACCAGTGGGGTGCAACCCTTTTGTGGGTTAGAACAACCATTTCAAAGGGGGTCGACATCAGACATATCCGATATTTACATTACAATTCATAATAGTAGCAAAATTATAGTTATGAAGTAGCAATGGAAATAATTTTATGGTTGGGGGTCACAACAACATGAGCAACTGTATTAAAGGGTCTCAGCAGTGGGGAGGTTGAGGACCACTGCTGTGGGCAATAAAAAGGACCCTGTTTGCTGGCTGGTAGTACTGCACGTGACTTTAATCCCTGCACATGGGAGGCAGAGGCAGGCGGATCTCTTGAGTTCCAGGACAGATAGGGAGAAACCCTGTCTGGAAAAATAACATACACGCGTGCACGCGCACACACACACACACAAGTACCCTGTTCTATCTTTCTTTCTGGTAAGAAAGAAGAAGCCCCAAACCCAGCTTTTGCTTCCTAGATGCTGTATTTTATGTGAAATACTTTCATGTTTTTTTACGGTGAATAAACTCTTAAACTACTGCTCTCTGAAAAAGGAAGCCTTTCATTCTAGAGGGAAATTTATGAAATAGAAAAGTATCTTTTTAATTTTAAAGTTTTCGAGAGACTAGCCAAGCGAGGTAATAATGTAACCAAAATGCAGACACAAATAAAGTGTGTGTGTGTGTGTCCGTGTCTCTGTATGTATGTTTAAAACTTTTTTTTTTGCAAAGTTAGAACTTCTCTAAATTCCATTGAAACCATAATTTCGTTGCTAACCTCTTCTAGAAAAGGAACCATTGCTAACACCTACCAGAAAAGGTCTGAAATAAAATACGGCCTCTAGAAGTAAATGCTTCTCATTCATGAGCCTGTTCCAGGGAACTAGATGGAAACCCCTGGGAACCGCCTTGCTCACCCAGTTTACTGTGTTTCCACTTTCACCTTGTGATGACCTTGTGGCCCCTGGGCTCCCACAAGCACATTCGGTACACCCCACGAACAGAGCTTGAAACCGTGCATCTGACCGCTTGCTTTTGACAGACTCAGTGTAGTCCACGCACCCACCACCCAGGCTAGGAAGAGACAGGATGCCATCTCCATCCTGATGTCACGTGTCCTGGGAGGCCCGAGGACAGCTTTCTTTGCTGTCCTCGATTACCGTTCTGAGCCTCACTTCTCTTCATTACACTCGTAAGCATACATAGATGTAACATACATAGGTGCATGGTTATGAGACAAAGATACTGTGTGGGTGCATATATATCTAATCTTTTTCTTTGTTACTGACAAACTCAGAGTTAAGTGTGTGCCTATGCACCCGGGACGTGGAAAGCGGTCTTGGCTGAAAAGGACAGTGAAAGTGACTGACAGTGGCGTTTGTCAGTTCAGATCCTAGACAACGCAAGCATGCTGCCTGTGTCCTCCCCAGGAGACAGCTACTGCAAGCAGTATGTTTAGCTGGGCTCGCTGGCATGAAGAATTAACTCATCCTGCAACTTCTGGCTGTATCTAGAATAAACAAAGCTGTGACTCCATCCTCGCCGCTGGATGGTCAGATGTGTGTGGGCAGCCGTGCATTTCATATTAGACTGGACAGATGTTTGTTTTCTTCCATGTTAAGCTCTCGATAGATAAGGCTCGGTAGAGTTTCTGTGGCCTGCTATTTATAAAGCTCGACTGAAGGAGCGAAAGGTCCACATCAAGTTGAGAATTCCTTCTGAGAAAGAGCTTGACATTTAAGGGACTAGATTGTTTGAATGAATTTTACTCATTCAGATAAACAAAAACTTCCCAAAGGTTTATTTTATTATGTATCCTGTGATTTGATCTAGCCCTGTTATGCTGTCTATCAGTGTGAGAGTCCATCCCGTACTGTATCCCCTGCCAGCTCTCCCCTATGGTCTATGTATTGGCTCTCTCTCTCTAAATCCACAGCTCAGATGAACAGAAAAATAATTATCTTAGAAAACATGCCTTCAAAGACAAGAATTTTAGGAATGAGGTAGTGACTATTCTGCATATGTTAGCATAAATCTCTACCTCATGTCTTAGTGACTCTTCATGATGTTTCCTAGCTAGTGGCTCTTTAACATGGGTTTCTTTGTAGGGTCAACCATTTATTGGTGTTTGGCATGTCTCTGTTGTTGTTGAGTACGGGCATGGTACAGAAGACTACAGCATCTAGTATAAAGCTCTGCATATGGTGCACTTAAAAAAATTACATGTTTCTTTAGTTTGTGGAGGTCAGGGACAATTTGCAGAAGTCAGTTTGGTGCTTTCCCCACGTGGAACTTGAGGATTGAACTCAGGTCGTAAGGCTTGGTGGCAGTGCCTTTGCCTGCGGAGCCCTCTCACCAGCGCCATATGCTGTACTTTTATTTTTCCAAGACAGGGTTTCTCTCTGTAACCACTGTACTGTTATGACTTAGCAATTTAAAAAGAAGACAGTATTGAAGAAATATGGGTGGCCATTCACACGGGGAAAATTTAGGTAGTAAGAAAGAAACACACAGGTGAAGCTGAGAATGAAAGTTAAGTTAAACCTAATTTTGCCCTTGGATATTTATAAAATTACTTAGGAGAATGTATAATACCACTAGTTTGTAGAAAATCAAAACTGAAAACAAATATAAAATCTAGGAAGTAGAAAATATATTTTTAAATGCACTCAAACTATTTCTAAACTGAGTAGGAGTCCTAGGAAGGACTTTCTACAGGAAATGGGACTAAAATGAGCCTAAAATATTAACAGTTGAATACTCTATTTATTTAGTTGATTCATTTCTAATGCTCTGAATCCATGGAGCGTGGTAACTAGTATGTCTGTGTAGGTATCATTAAACCTCAGAGCCTTGAAAGATTTGTCCAAAACAATGACAATGAAAGCATAAATAAAGGTGTAGGGAGAGTTCTCTAATGTTTAAGATCTAATGTTAAAACTTGAGTGTGAAAAGAGTCTTGAAGGTGCATCAGAATTCCAGAGAAATGGATAAGTTCTGAGCTTCATGGTTGAAAAGGGAAAAGGTCATGAGAGCAGTTGTCTGTGAATAGGCGTTTGTAGGCATCTCATGCCTCCTCCTGTTTAGAAATGGAGATGAGCTTGCCTGTGGGCCAGGTGTTCACCTATCATGCACAGGATTAGTTCACGCACCACATACCCTCCCCAAAAAAGTCATTTCCCCTATTATAAGTAAACGTTGGTGCGCTTGGGAAATTAAAATCAAAAGCGTGGTGTCTGACAGTCATTAAATATCTCCATTGTTCTCATGACAAGTATAGTGCTCATTTGGTAGAATATAATTTCTTTCCATGTATTTATTTACTCAGTTGCAAACTGAAAACATTTAACTCAATTTTAACAAGCACACAGAACCATTAAAAGAGTTCCTGGTTATTTAAGAGTATAGCATGGTTGGTCATTTACCCTACAATTATGGTTCTTTCTTCCGAGGAGTAGGGGAAACACCCTGCTTCTCTTAGAAAGTGTACTGTAATAGCCAAATAGGAGTTAGTCCAAGTTGCTGTTGAGGTAGTTTAGTCCTGTGTTGCAATACATGGGTGATGTTTTAGGTAATGTCTCTGTACTTACTACATATCTGCTAGACAGAAGGGGAATAGCCATTTTTTACAAGTCGTAGAAAGCAGGGTGTGATTGCTGAGACGCCTGGACATCTCTACAGAGATTCCCCCATCAATATGCCATTTTCAGTCTCTCATCACCCCACTCACACTGTTACAGACTTCACACATAAGGGGACGCCGTTGCTAGCTCCCTATGCCATTCCACAGACTCCCCACTCTGGCTGTCTAACGGCCCTTCCTCCCTAACCCTCACTTTCTCCTTCAGTTGCTCCAGAGTCTCTTGGCTGCTGCCCATCCCTTCCAGGATGGATCTCTGGCTTTCTTTTCTCCCCTTTCTCCCAATGCAGTCTCTTGATTTGGCCCCTTTAACCCTGGCATTATAACGTGCTCCCCTGTTCTTTCCTATTCTGAAGTGAGTCACACTTGTCTTATAGTCGATCTCACCATGCCTCACCTCCCTAAATCCTCACCTCCTAATTCTCAAGTCATCTATACCCACTTTCAGTCATCTGCCCCCTGCTTTCTCTCTTTAATACATTTGCATGAGGGGATTCTCTTCTGTGCCCACCCAGCTGGCTGCCCAACCTTGAGGCATGGCTCAGCGTCACCTTCCCCCATCATTTCTCTGTTATGTTGGCCTCCCCATAAGGAATTATATTGACCATCCTGTGTTCTCTTGACTTCTTCCATATTTTTTAATGAAGCATCATCAGGCAGAGATTATTTTATTTAGTTTCTATTTGCATAGTGCTCTTTATGTTTGCAAAGTAACCAAACAAAATGATTAGGAGGTTGCGTTCCTCATTAAGCCGTGTAGTTCTCAGTCAGCCAACTAATTTCTTAGTCCTGTTCTGTTTCTTGTTAAAAGGGAGAGCAAGTTAGAGATAGACTGTATGGATATCTACCTCTAGCATAATTGGGCTTTGTTTGTGACGTTGCCTTGGTTAGAAGACTCAGATTTTCTTGCCATCTTGATGGGTCAATAGAAAGAAAAGGCGTGGGTGTGCATGAAGCCAGTTCTTGGTTTTCAGTGATTATACACAGAACAGTTGGTCTTATGGTTGGATAGTGGGTTACTTTTTTGGTCCTGACATGAGATGTTTTGGGGATTTTATCTTGCAGTTATTAACTAGTTTCTTACATTTAATTTACCCAAAGAAAACTATGGCAAATTGGAGGCAGACATTGATTATAAAATTCAGTATTTGAATTCTAAGTCGATTCCAGTGTGGAAAAGGGAGAGGACACAGTGGTGGTGGTGGAAGCTGAGCCTTCATCTGTCATAGAAGGAGGCAGTTCTAAACCTGATTAGTTGCTGGCAAAAATATAAGCACATAACTCCGAATATGAGTAGAAGATAAATAAGGGAGTCTTTGGAATTAGTAGGACTAGAGGCAGGGAGGAGAGGGAGCCAGCGTTTGCTTATCTTAGCAATCATTTTAACGTTATTTTTCTTCCTCCCTCTCAGCTTTCATATGGTAGAATTGACAGATTATGAAGCATATGTTTATGGTGTACAAGGTAATCCTGTTCAGACTTCAGGAAATGATTAAATACAACTAACATATGTAGAGTTTTAGTTAGACAGTAGCAATTCATTTGAGAAGCCATCAAATCCTTCTTGTGCCCCAGGTAATTAGAAATACAATACTGACCGAAAAGAGAAGTACAGATCTAAGTGGGGTTTAGATTATGATCCTTTTTTGATATTAACCTTTCTAAAGCCTAAAGAACCAAATAGCTAAGAAAGTTCATGGATAATGAAGGGGCATCATTCGTGATTTGTCTTAGAATGAGTATGCTTAGCCCTGTTGGAAGTCAAAAAGTAGAGTATTGCTGGCCTCTCAAGACCCCTATTGCCCCTGTAAGGACCTCTGCCCACAACTCTCCCTAAAGGGCTCCATTAAGAGCTCTTGGGCTGTGTAAATATAGATTGTCACTCACATTCATCCTCATCTGACAATCAAGAATCAAGGCATGGCAGCATGCGTCAGAAATCCCAGCATTCTGGAGGAGGCAGCAACAGGTTTGTTACTTCAAGGCCAGCCTAGGCTATATGATAAAACCATGTAAAACACAATAAAAACTATAACTAAACCAAAACAACCCCAATATCCCCACAAAACACTAAGTTGATACTCCTGAGTGGCTATTGGCCTTAATGTCAGTAAGTTTATTTCAGATTTTCCTCACTAAACACAATGTTGTTTGGTTTGTTTTTAAACTTAAGATGTGAGGAAAACCACAAGACAGATCACATACTCATATTAACTCATCATTTGCAGGTTAAAGGAAAATTTTGCTTATTGAAATAGGGTTATCGAGGCCACTGACAAGGGCACATGGGAGAGGGAACCTCTTCACTTCTGGCATCAGCACAGGTGACCTCTTCCTCTTTGGCCATGCACTGCACATTGGCATCTGTGCAGTAAGCAGTACCCAGTACTGATGGTTCTAAATTAGACCCAAGGACCAAAAGAGCTGTGTGTGAAGCCCGACTTTGGTGCTCGCACATCGTTGTGCTTTGCTGGGTATGCCTGGGAAGTCTTCACCTGGGTTGTTTCCCAAGAATACCATTTCTCACCTGATCCTGGCTGTACCTGCATTGGCAGAACCAAAGTTGCTGGTTCACACACTAAATCTTTTTCTTTTAAAACGTAGGGCTTGGGATGTAACTCATTGGTAGAACACTCGCCAGGTGTGCTCAAGGCCGGTAATTCAACCTCTGATACCATACAATGAGGCCAAAAAGAAAAAAATCAGAAAAGACATATTTCCTGGGGTTTTGGGGATTTATAAAATAAATATTCAGAGTATGTCAACTCATACAACTGGCTCAGTTTCTAATTAATAACTATGACATCATTGTCTCCTTCATTCTGGAGATGTGATCATTCTATTAGGGCACTGAGCGGCAGGCCAGACATCACAATTAAATCCTGTTCTGTGTGTTTTTAGGGAGTAGGAACTCTGTACATCTAGGAATGGGAAGCAGAGCTCCAGAGCACAGTCCAGTAGACAGATGAGCAAGAGCCTTGATTTAGTATTTATGAGGAAAACCAGGCATGGCTGACTTTAATTATAACATGTAAGTTTTTATCTGATTTACTATAATCCTTAGAGAACACCCATAGCTCTACAAACTTATCCTCTCTGATACTACTAAAAATAGATTTTACTTAGAATGGAATATGTATAAATGACACTTAATTACAATATGATTTTAAAGTGTCCCAAACTTCTTTTTGATCCCATGGATGTTAGTCAGTTATGATTAAAAGACAACCACAGCGAAGATTTGTTTCTTATGGACCATGTTGGCATACACTCTAATCAGTGTCCCTCAGTGACAGGGACTGTGACACAGCAGGACTTAGATGCTTCTTTTATGTTTGTTTACATTTATTTTAGGCACTCCCCTTTACCATGATGGCTTAACTAATTGCATATATTTGAAAATTTTGGTGCTGTCTTTCTGTTACTAGTATTTTACTGAATATCATGTTTAGGTTATGTAAGTATTCACTGGATTTCTGTCCCTATAATGCAATTCCTGGTTTGTTGATGGTTTGGGAGGTTCCAGTCTACTACCAGGTGGCCTGCTACTGAAAACATCCACGTGGCAGTGTGTCATGGCCAGAGCACTTGGCAGTAACTCAAGATCTACTCCTCGGGTCCCACAACATCCTTCAAGGTCATGTCCTAGTAGACCATCTCTTCCCAGTAGCACCAGCCTGTTGACCACATCTTTAAAACATGACCTGTCTGGGGACTCCTGTTCAGATAGCAGCACATACTCTGCATACCTCCCCTGACATTTGTTGCCATGTGATTGATGGCCTGGTGTTTTTGAGATGTGTTGAGGTGGGATTTATGGCCTCTGTCTTTGGGAATGTTCTGTTTGCAGCCCTACAAAGTGCAAATGGCCAGTGTGGCATTAAGGGTAGTGGGCCTTTAAGGGTTGATGAGGTCATAGCACACATGCCACTCCCCCTGCCATAGAGAGATTGATCAAGGGGCTTGAGGAAGGAGTGCACCCCCTCTTGCTCTTCCACCTTCCACCATGTGAGAATTCAGTGTTTGTTTACTCTGCAGGATACATTTTTCACTTAAATACTTAAGTCTTGGTCTTCCTGGCTCAGAGATGGGGAGATCAATTTCTGTTTTTGAAATTACCCAGTCTCGGATGTTGTGTTATAATAGCACACGTACATTGAGGTGGTTTTTCATGGCTGTCACTTTGCCTGTCTGTATGCAGTATTGAAGGGGAGTGTTGAAAACTTCCACCGTTGTGGATCTCTGCTTTTTCCTTTAGCTCTCTTGCCTTTTGCTTCACGTATTTTGGCAAACTATTAACAAGTGCACACACATTTAGGCTGTTATTTTTAGCTAGGCCTCGTTGGCCCTCCCTATATAGCTCCAGCACTCAAGATCTAGAGGTAGAGAAGTCACTGAGTTTGAGGCCAGCCAGAGCTACACATGGAGACCCTGTCAACAAGACAGAATTGTTACTGCTCCTTGATGAAATGACCCCTTTATTCACACACACACACACACACACACACACACACACACACACACACACACACATATATATATATATATATATATATATATATATATATCCATTCTTGTCCTTGGCAGTATTTCATCCCCTCAAGTCTTCTTTATTGGTAAGGATGATGTAGGCTGCTTTCCAGTGTTTAATATCTGCATGTTATTAGCACAGAATCCCAGGCTTATGCTTTTAAACACTTTGTATCTCCCATATTAAAGTGTAATTCTTAAGAGAAAAAAACATTTTCTTGGGTCTTGCTTTTTTCTGCACTGTTTGACATCTCTGCATTTGCATTTAATATGGTTATCCTTATGCTGAGTTTAAATCTCTAAGCCTGGTGTTTATTATCTCATATGTGTCCTCTCTTGTTTATCCATATTTCATCTTCCATTGCCATCCTCTACATGAGTCAAGTGTGGGATTTCGAGCGTTCCATTGCATCTCCTTTCTGATAGTTACACAATGGCTCTCTGCATTAGGACATGCATCCTGAGTCGCCAATGAATGCAGCAGCGCTCTGGAGCTAGTGCAAAGCTTTGGCTGGTTCTCTCCTCCGTGCTGGTGTTGTTGTTGGCCTTTCACCTCCAAGAGCACTCTAGACTTCAGAATATATGATGCTGTTTTGTTTTGACTATACTGTATTAAAGTGCAGTGATGTATTCTAAAAACCAAGAAACAAAAAGCAAAAGTTCTATGTACCTACAGTTTTACCATTGTTAGTGTTTTCATTGCTTCTTGTGAGTTCAAGTCTATTTCTCTTTCTTTCTTTCTTTCTTTCTTTCTTTCTTTCTTTCTTTCTTTCTTTCTTTTTGTTTGTTTTTTCGAGACAGGATTTCTCTGTAGATTTGGACCCTGTCCTGGAACTACTTTTGTAGACCAGACTGGCCTCGAACTCACAGAGATCTGCCTGCCTCTGTCTCCCAAGTGCTGGGATTAAAGACGTGCCCACCACCACCCAGCTAAGTCTATTTCATTTCTTCTCAACAGGAAGATCAATTTTCAGCATGTCTTTTGTCAGTTCTAGTTATGAATTTCATCTGCTCTTCTTTATTGGAAAGTTTCAGTCCATCTTTATTGTCAAAGAACATAAGCAATTATAAATTATAGTACATTCTGGGCCAGTGATTTCCTGTAGCACCCTGAATTGTCTTTGCTTTGTCTCTCAGCTTCTGTTGTGATGGTAACTCAGCCGCCTGCCCATTGCTCCTGTCTTCCACTCTCCCATGTATGTGTAAACATAGAGATGTCATGTCCTTGCCCGTGGGTTTTGGGGGAACTTTTTATTTAGGGCTAGTTCCTAACTGTGTTTTTGTTTCTTTGTTTTTTGAGACAGAATCTTGCTATATAACCATAACTTTGTACTTTTCTACTAACATGGGGATTTAATTTCTTGGATATATGGATTGAGTTATATAAACCAACTTTTGATTTTTTTTTTAACCTTGGTTCTACAAATATTTTCTCTTTCCTTTTTTTCCAGCTCTTTAAATTACAAATACATAAACTGCCTGGTACTGTCCCCTAAATCAGAGGTGATGTCCACTTCCTTTCCACCTTTCCTCTGTGTTTTAGTTTTTGAGTAGTTTTTACTGATGTTTGTTTTAGTTTACTGATCCTTTCTTCTATAATGCCCAACATACTGGGAAATCCATATGGTGAAATTTCCTTTCAGTTCTAGGATTGATCTCTTTGTTAAAAAAGCCTTTGTAGGCTGGGCAGTGGTGGCACACACTTTTAATCCCAGCACTCAGGAGGCAGAGGCAGGCGGATCTCTGTGAGTTTGAGGCCAGCCTGATCGACAAGAGCTAGTTCCAGGACAGGCTCCAAAGCTACAGAGAAACCGGTCTTGAAAAAAACAAAAACCAAACAAACAAAACAGCCTTTGTCATCTGCTGCTGACAGTGTCTGTCTGTCTTTCCCTGTATGTTATTGAACATGCTTTTGATGTTGGCTGTTTTACAGCCGCTGACTATCAGTTTCATCACTGTGTCGTTTTTCTTTCTTCTGGGACACGGGTGCCTGCTTCTTTGCAGGTTCAGTATTTTTGTTGTTCATTACAGATACCATCATGTGCAGGATTTGCATGTTTCTCTTTTACACAGGCTTCACTTCTGTCAAACTAGGAATCTCTGGCCTTCTTGAGATGGATTTAGAGTCGCCCTTGTTTTAAGGTGTGCTCCTGACTTACAGCATGGTTTGTCCATAGACTGCTGTAACCACATGTTCAGCGTGTGTACTCGTGTCTCCTTACCCAGATGCTTGCACCCAGTGTCTCTCTGCTCCATGTGTCCTGTAATCCTACGAGAGCCTTGACAGCCCAGCGTCTTTCCACTGAGCTTTTGGGTCTTTGTTACTATTTCACCAGAGAGTGGAGGTGATCTGGCTGCAGATGTCTGAGGCTTCTGCGTGTATATCTGACACCCTGACCAAAACGAATGCTGTTCTTCATTTGGCTCTGCTTCCTGTGGCCTCAATCTATTAGGAAGTGCCCTCATTCAGAACGCGAACTCAGAGCTCTGCAGCTGCACAGCCTGTATTTCTTGTTCAGTCTTAGGCTTCTGTTGTGTTTTATATTTACACATGAATGTGGCCCAAGGCAAGATCAAATAGCAGTCAATTTACAATGACTGAAATTGTATTTGTGGCAATTTTTAAAGAATTTTTTTAGTTGATGTGCTATTAGCCGTTTCAGAATTTGTTATTGGAGGGCATTTATGTATTCTTCGTGTTGGCTAGCATATCTCTGTGACTGTAATGGTCTCATCTTCCCAGAAGATCCTGCACTTGGTAACTGATCACTCCCCTCCCCAGTGTGAAGGGAATCATGTGAGGGATCCTTTCTACCTGATATCAGTATAATTTATGTAGTCAACCAGTTTTGAAATACAAAAATCAAAACTCTCATTGCTGTCAAAAGGAGACTATAAATATATAGGTGGAATTAAGTTGCGGCAGAACAGTGGACTTGAGTGCAGAATCTCCAGGACATGTGTTGTAGACATTATATGGACTATAGAGATAGATAGCATTGTAAGAGAAAACACAGGTTTTATGGTAGAGATTGATTTTAAGTACAAGTTTGCAGAGTATATAATATTTAAACAGACTGGTATCTCAGGATGTGAATAGATATACATGGTGGAAATAGCAAGTCATTATTATATTTGTTTATATTTTGTGTGCACACATGTGTGTGCACACGCAGTAAGCATTTACATATGTAGCAGTCAAAGAACAACTCTCGACGTTGGTTACTTCCTTCCAGCATGTGCGTTTCACGGGTTAAACTCAGGTCCTTAGCTGCAGAGCCTTTGTACTGGCCCAGCAAGACATCTTTAAATGACTAATTTCACTATAGGAAAGCGTTTGGGTTGGGACATGGTGATAATTATGATACTTATGTGTATAATATAATATTAGCATAAGCTGAGCACTTGGTCTTTGGACTTCAGTGTGTAAATCACCTGGCAGTGATCTAAAGACACTTAGGCAGGAAGAAACTCTGCCGTGGAGGAAGCAATAGGAAAGCTGTTTCTGTCAGAGTGAGGTAACAAGGTCTGCCCTAAGGTGTGGCAGTGGAAAGAGAGAGGAAGTGCATGTACAGGAAACAGCATGAAGGAAGCAATGAGCAACAACAAAATTGTTAGGTGGGTTTGCTTGAGATTGATGTATTTGCAAAGATTTGAAAGCCAGAAAGTGGTCTTGTTGTCAGGTGATAAACTGACTGAAGATGTGAGGGCTGATGGGATTTAATGTCAGTCAGCTCATTTTATAATGGCATCCTTGCTTCAAGCTGACGGTGGCTCGTTGGTGCCTACCCCTTGACAGTTTTAACAGTTCTCGTGTTGTTCTTCAGTTGGGAATTCAGTAGCCAGCCGAGTAAACACCAGTGCAAAGTACAGCACTGTGACTAAGAATGTAATTAAAGTTACAGTACTGAATTGCCAAGATAATTACCCCATGCCCCACATGCCCTCTATTCCCATGGCACTTACCAGGCGGCATTGTTTAGGTGATTGTCTTTCTAGTTACTAGCCATTTGGATTGGTTAGCGTTTGCTGCCAGAGAAATCACAAATAGGAATGCAGTCATACCTTATTTCTTATAAGCCTGTGATTATGTGTGGTGATTTGTCAGGCTGCTCTGTGAAGCTGTTCAGTTGTTCTGCTGCTGTGAGCCCAGCCAAGGAAGTCTTGGCTAGCCCCCCTTTTCCAGCTCCACATGGGCTTTCATCCTCCATTGGGCTGGCCCAGGCCTTCCCCTTCCGGGAAAGAAAAACTGGTCATTGCGCTGCCTGTTGAAACCCATGTTCATGACCTGCTTCTGAACCCCCTGCCCCCTGACTGTTCAGTGCCTGGCATAGGCCTGATAAGATTCAAGGAGCAGAGATATCGATTTTATATTCCCCGTGTTATGAGAAGTGTGAACAGTTGTGGCCTTGTTTTCAGTCTACCACAGCTATAAACTCTTGAGTGCAGACGATGCCTCTCTTGTGCAGTTTTGTTTCTTTGGAGACTGACATGGTCAGATAATTGCTTTCTGATGAGTTAATGAAGGGTGGAAAATATCCAGGCAACATTTCAAACACGGTCTACCTGTGACACAGAGCTTGGCATATACGTGTACCATGGATCTGCTCCTGACAGCAATATAGGTGAAGTTCAAACACATTTTAATTTTAGTTTAGTAACTGTGGTTTCTGAGATAATCGTTCTATTTCCTATCCTTTGAAACTTAGCATAGGATTTTTTGAAAGTCTCACTTGTCTTAGTATTGTTTTTACCTTCACATTTGGATGCCTTGGGAAGAGCTCATTTGAAATTCATGCACTTTCAGGATCCTATTCTGGTCCTCACACTACACTCTGTGAAAGCGTAAGGTGAATCCACCAGGTAATAAATGTTGGGACAGAAAGCACACCCAGGAGATTAAAGAGTGAAAGAAGGTGTGTTATCTGCAGTGAGGAAGAAAAACATTCTGAGACTCCTAACATGTGTCTCCTCGATGGAGACAAAGAAATTTGACTGGGCAATGTGTGTGCGAAGGCTGGGGAGATTCCTCAGTGAATGCACAGGGAGCCTTTTCCTGCTCCAGTCCTCGTGACAGCTTGCTACTTCATGTGCTGGCATGCTCACAATTGGCAGAAAGGCAGAATGCCTCTACTGTGGAGAATGTAGCATTATAATAACATTATAGTAAGCAAAGATCACTCTAGGTCACCTAGAAGAGGGACTTGGCAAATGTGGCTGATTTAAACCAACTCCTTGCCATCTTCTCTGGAGGATCTTAGCTGGAAACAAGCAAAAACTACTGGTAAGAGCAGGGACTTCAGTGGTCATCATGGCAGGTGGCATCCTACCCTTATTGATGTGGGATTCCCCTCTGTATGCTGTGAATATCATTGGTTAATAAAACAACTGCTTTGGGCCTATAGCAGAGCTATAGGGAAACAGAGATAGTGGGGGAGGGGGAACTAAACTGAATGCTGAAAGAAAGGAGGCAGAGTCAGAGAGAAGCCTTGGAGCCGCTGCTTGAGACAGATGTGCTGAAACTTTGCTGGCAGGCCATGACCTTGTGGTGATGCACAGATTAATGCAGATGGGTTAAATTAATATGTAAGAGTTAGCCAATAAGAAGCTAGAGCTAATGGGCCAAGCAGAGATTTAAATAATATGGTTTCTGTATGATTCTTTTGGGTCTGAGCTACCAAGCTGCCGGGAACCGACAAGCAGCCTCCTTCAACACCCCACTTAACCCTGGCCACTAGCACGGGTGCTTAACCCTTTAAGATCCTCCTTAACATGTTAAGAGTGCCTACTGCTCTTGCAGAGGACCCAGGATCAGTTTCTAACACCCACATGGTGTTATCTGCTTCTTGCCCCCACCGGCACCCTCACACTTGTGGTGCAAATACATGCTTGCAGAAAAAACACTCAAGCCACATTAAATAAAAATAAATAAAACCTTAAGGAAAAGAAGATCCCATATAGCAGCTAACATTATGAGTACACTAGTTCCAGTCAGAACATTTGAGAGGCTGGGAGCAAAGGTGCATTGAAGAGAATAATACTCATGTCAAGAGGAAAATCCCATTGCCCATTACACGGGTGCAAGGGCCATAGACTGTGCAGTCCGATAAGCTGGCTGTAGTCTGTCAGCCTGAGCAAATGACTCAGTCCCTCTAGAGCTCAGTTCGTCACATGGACTGTGTTTTCTGGGTTCCATATAATAAGTGGCATGTGTGGTGCTACCTACAGTTCCTGCTTCTGGGAAGCAGCCTGCCAAGCTTGGCTCTTCCTCCATATGAGCCAAAGCACTTGTCCTGATGCCGTAACCCTCACTGTGGTTTCTTCTCCTCAACATGACTGGCACCTGGGATTAGTTCATTCTTTGTTGGGGCAATATGGTGCCTTCCGGGATGTTCAGGTTACCTCTAGAAGCTGATAAGACCAGCTGTACAGTTCTGTCAGTCTAGAACACTCTAGAGAATAACTTCCAAACATTTTATAGGACAGTGGCATGCAACCACTTCAGACTCTCATATGATTGAATGCCCATAAATATGGATGGGAAATTAAATGTTCTATCTGCCTTAGTCACTGTTCTATTGCTGGGAAGAGACACCATGACCAAGGAAGTTCTTAGAAAAGAAAACATTTAACTGGGGGCTGGCTTAACAGTTGCAGAGGTTTCATCCATTGTCATCATAACAGAGAACATGGGGGAAGGCAGGCAGGCAGTAGCTGAGAGTTCTACATCATGATCCATAAGCAGAGTAAGACAGAGACTTTGGGCTTGGAATGAACTTTTTGAAAATTCAAAACTCACTCCATGGACATTTTTTTAAATAAGTACCATATACCAAAGCTAAATCAAGACCAGGTGAATAATCTAAATAGACCTGTTAGTCGCGAAGAATTAGAAACGGTTATCAAAAATCTCCCTTCGAAAAAAAGCCCAGGAACAGATGGTTTCAATGCAGAATTCTACCAGAACTTCCAAGAAGAGCTAATACCTATACTCCTTAATGTATTTCACAATATAGAAACAGAAGAGTCATTGCCAAATTCCTTTTATGAAGCTACAGTTACCCTGATACCAAAGCCACACAAAGACCCAACCAAGAAAGAGAATTACAGGTCTATCTCACTCATGAACAATCCTCGATAAAATACTGGCAAACTGAATCCAAGAACACAATAGAAAAATTATCCATTTTGATCAAGTAGGCTTCATCCCAGAGATGCAGGGCTGGTTAACATACGCAAATCTATCAATGTAATCCAGCATATAAATAAACTGAAAGAAAAAAACAATATGATCATTTCATTAGATGCTGAAAAGGCATTCAACAAAATTCAACACCCCTTTATGATAAAGGTCTTGGAGAGATTAGGGATACAAGGGTCATACCTAAATATAATAAAAGCTATTTACAGCAAGCCAACAGCTAACATTAAATTAAACGGAGAAAAACTCAAAGCCATCCCACTAAAATCAGGAACACGACAAGGATGTCCACTCTCTCCATACCTCTTCAATATAGTGCTTGAAGTTCTAGCAATAGCAATAAGACAACATAAGGGGATCAAGGGGATTCGTATTGTAAAGGAAGAAGTTAAGCTTTCGTTATTTGCAAATGATATGATAGTATACATAAGCGACCCCAAAAACTCTACCAAAGAACTCCTACAGCTGATAAACACCTTTAGTAATGTGGCAGGATACAAGATCAACTCCAAAAAATCAGTTGCCTTCCTATACACTAAGGATAAGGAAGCAAAGAGGGAAATCAGAGAAGCATCACCTTTCACGATTGCCACAAATAGCATAAAATATCTTGGGGTAACTCTGACCAAGGAAGTGAAAGATCTATTTGACAAGAACTTTAAGTCTTTGAAGAAAGAAATTGAAGAGGACACCAGAAAATGGAAGGACCTCCCTTGCTCTTGGATTGGGAGGATCAACATAGTAAAAATGGCAATTCTACCAAAAGCAATCTATAGATTCAATGTAATCCCCATCAAAATCCCATCAAAATTCTTCACAGATCTGGAGAAGACAATAATCAACTTTATATGGAAAAACAAAAAACCAAGGATAGCCAAAACAATCTTGTACAATAAAGGATTGTCTGGAGGCATTACCACCCCTGACTTCAAACTCTATTACAGAGCTACAGTTTTGAAAATAGCTTGGTATTGGCGTAAAAACAGAGAAGTCGACCAATGGAATCGAATAGAAGACCCTGACTTTAACCCACAAACCTATGAACACCTGATTTTCGATAAAGGAGCTAAAAGTATACAATGGAAAAAAGAAAGCATCTTCAACAAATTGTGCTGGCAAAACTGGATGTCAATCTGTAGGAGAATGAAAATAGATCCATATCTATCACCATGCACAAAACTCAAGTCCAAATGGATTAAAGACTTCAATATCAGTCCGAACAACCTGATAGAAGAGAAAGTGGGAAGTACTCTACAACACATGGGCACAGGAGACTACTTCCTACATATAACCCCAGCAGCACAGACATTAAGGGCCTCATTGAATAAATGGGACCTCCTGAGACTGAGAAGCTTCTGTAAAGCAAAGGACACTGTCACTAAGACAAAAAGGCAACCCACTTACTGGGAGAAGATCTTCACCAATCCCGCAACTGACAAAGGTCTGATCTCCAAAATATATAAAGAACTCAAGAAACTAGACCGTAAAAGGCTAATCAACCCAATTATAAAATGGGGCACTGAGCTGAACAGAGAATTCTCAACAGAAGAAGTTCAAATGGCCAAAAGACACTTAAGGTCATGCTCAACTTCCTTAGTGATCAGGGAAATGCAAATCAAGACAACTTTAAGATACCATCTTACACCTGTCAGAATGGCTAAAATAAAAAACACCAATGATAGCCTTTGCTGGAGAGGTTGTGGAGAAAGGGGTACACTCATCCATTGCTGGTGGGAATGCAAACTTGTGCAACCACTCTGGAAAGCAGTGTGGCGGTTTCTCAGGAAATTCAGGATCAACCTACCCCTGGACCCAGCAATACCACTCTTGGGAATATACCCAAGAGAGGCCCTATCATACAACAAAAGTATATGCTCAACTATGTTCATAGCAGCATTGTTTGTAATAGCCAGAACCTGGAAACAACCTAGATGCCCTTCAATGGAAGAATGGATGAAGAAAGTATGGAATATATACATATTAGAGTACTACTCAGCAGTAAAAAAAAAAGGACTTCTTGAATTTTGCATACAAATGGATGGAAATAGAAAACACTATCCTGAGTGAGGTAAGCCAGACCCAAAAAGAGGAACATGGGATGTACTCACTCATATTTGGTTTCTAGCCATAAATAAAGGACATTGAGCTTATAATTCGTGATCCTAGAGAAGCTAAATAAGAAGATGAATCCAAAGACAAACATATAGGCATCCTCCTGAATATAAACCTTCATCAGGCAATGAAAGGAGACAGAGACAGAGACCCACATTGGAGCACAGGACTGAAATCTCAAGGTCCAAATCAGGAGCAGAAGGAGAGAGAGCATGAGCAAGGAACTCAGGACCGCGAGGGGTGCACCCACCCACTGAGACAATGGGGATATTCTATCGGGAACCCACTAAGGCCAGCTGGCCTGGGTCTGAAAAAGCATGGGATAAAACCGGACTTGCTGAACATAGAGGACAATGAGAACTACTGAGAACTCAAGAACAATGGCAATGGGTTTTTTATCCTACTGCATGTACTGGCTTTATGGGAGCCTAGGCAGTTTTGATGCTCACCTTACTAGACCTGGATGGAGGTGGGTGGTCCTTGGACTTCCCACAGGTCAGGGAACCCTGATTGCTCTTCAAGCTGATGAGGGAGGGGGACTTGATCAGGAGAGGCGGAGGGAAATGGGAGGCAGTGGCGGGGAAGAGGCAGAAATCTTTAATTAATTAATTAATTAATTAATTAATTAATTAAAAACTCACCCCAAATGATACATTTCCTTCAACAAGGCTCTATCTCCTAATCCTTCTAATCCTTTCAAGTAGTGTGAAGGCGTAAGTCACAAACAATACCACACCAGTTTGGAATTATGATTAATAGAGTGGTATTTATTTAAAGGGGAAAAAACTTACAGATCACCGTCCCAGACAACAGCCCTCTGCGCAACCAGGAAGGGAGTCTAGTCGCAGGCGGAGCAGGAAGTGAAGAGAGAGAGGAGAGGGAAGTGGCCGCTTTTTTAAAGGGAGAGAGACCACTCCCCAATAGGCTGGTATCTCAGCGGCTATAGGCTGGAGGAGCGGAAGGACCTCCCGCAACACCAGTGCCACTCCCTGGTGACTCAGCATTCAAATATATGAGCCAAGGGGGCCATTATTAACCAAACCACCACATATCTTTCTCAGGATAATGAAAACACTCCCTCTCTCTCTCTCTCTCTCTCTCTCTCTCTCTCTCTCTCTCTCTCTCTCTCTCTCCTTTATCACGAGCAGGTATTTATTAGACTGTCTGATCTGTTAACACATGTTCTGTATCTCTTGCTCATTAATAAGTTTTTACATGAATTAACTAACTGACTGTTTTCTGTGGGTCTGCTGTCTTGTTAGATTGACATTCATCGTGGATGGATACCTCTGCCAGTTCTCAATATTTGCATTTAGCAGGTGGCTATTTGATATAATTGTCATGATGCTCCTGCTGAAGTCATTATTGAAAAGGGAAGAAGTAGAAAATTAGTTTGCACAACTCTTCGTGCGGTAGCATACACAGAAACATTGATTCTTTTTTTTTAAGGAAACTTTCAGAAATCAGTATGTCTGAAGAAAGTGAGCCCACTGCCAACCTTTATCACTGTACAGCCTGATGTCAGAAATGGGGGCACAGCCTTCATCACTAGTACAGTCTGATGTCAGAAAGGGGGGCACAATCTCATCACTGGTACAGTCTGATGTCAGAAAGGGGGACACGATCTCACCACTGGTACAGTCTGATGTCAGAAAGGGGGACACAATCTCATCACTGGTACAGTCTGATGTCAGAAAGGGGGACACAATCTCATCACTGGTACAGTCTGATGTCAGAAAGGGGGACACAATCTCACCACTGGTACAGTCTGATGTCAGAAAGGGGGACACAATCTCACCACTGGTACAGTCTGATGTCAGAAAGGGGGACACAATCTCACCACTGGTACAGTCTGATGTCAGAAAGGGGGACACAATCTCACCACTGGTACAGTCTGATGTCAGAAAGGGGGCACGACTGTTTGAACACCAGCTCTTTCCTAGTGTACCTCTTCTGAAGAGGGGTCAGAAGTGATGAGGAATTTTGACACATTCATACTGCATATCTTATTTAACAGTGTCAGACATTTTAAATTTTAAATTCAAGACAGTCTCTTTCTCTATTACAATATATCTCTAATATATATTAGATAAAGTTCCATGTCTCTGTACTTATCTCTCTAAATTATTGTAGCAATTCCATAATACTTAGAATTGTAGATTAATAATATAAACAACTATTTCAAAGCACATCACAAATTCCTCAAAATGGATTTACAGAAACTGGAATTACCTCCTCTGAATGTTTTATGTGATATGCATTGTAGACAGCCATAGCCCTTACGTCATGCTTTCCTCAACAATTTTTCTATGGAAAAGAAATTTCAATATACTTTATAATTTTGTTTTTAACAATGTATTATACACGTAGAATACAATACAGAAATGTTGTGAAAAGTCTCTTTTCTCTGTAACTTTACCCTTATTGGTAAACAAAAAAAGGGAGGGGGCATTAAACTTAACCTACTTGGTACCTGCTATGGCTAATACAATTTTGAACCACCCCACTAACCGCTTCCCAAGTTGGTATCCATACTATGCAAATTGTGATTCATTTTGGTTTGGAAAATTAGAGGGTTTTTTTCCTCCAATGAAATCTAACAGAATAGAAAGAGTTATGCTGCTGCTGCTGCTGCTGCTGTTGTTGTTGTTGTTTACCTTGAGTTAGATCTCAAGCTACCAATATCTCTGATCCTAGATGCTATGCATTTACTGAGGGGTGCTCCCAACCCCTTCCTTGAAGGCTCACCCGCTCCCACCCCCAGGGCTTTAGAGTTTCTCCACTCTGGCCAGCCACTTCACCAAGATGGCCCCATGTGAGGCTTAGTGACTAGGGAGATGGCCACGGGAATGCAGCAGTCTACTCAGCGCTCCCAGACTGTGTCACACTCGGGGCCTGGCTGGTCATGTTACATTATGCTTCGTGTGAAAACCACAACTCCCTGGATATTTCCTGAGACCTTAGCCATGTTTTCTGTGTCTCCTTATACGAGGTGAAGATCTTCCTAAAGCCTCACAGTTGGGGGAGATGAATGCAGAAATGAGACCCGGGCTTGTCTCCCTCTGCATCTCAAGGTCCTTCCTCAAAAGCACAGGAGCGAGCAAAAGGAAAGTGGGGGAAGGCTGGGGAAGCAGGGGTACAGAAGGGACTTTCCCACCGCTTTTCTAATCCTCAGCTCCAAAGGCCTGTCAATATTTCAACATTTTAGATATAAAACTTGCTTTTGCAATCAATGCAAATATTGCCCAGTGATTCATCCTTTCCAAATGACTCTTGGTTTCTTTTGACATTTTATTTTAAAAGTATGAATTAGCATTGACATCACCCTAGAGTTGCTATTACCTCTCAATGCTTCAGTAATTGCCAAGGCTTTATAAATCAAGCCATCCAAGTGTTCTTGGGCTTCCAGGGTGGTTTATAGAATTGCGTCTTTAGGCACACATAGTCTAGAAGTCTCAGGAGAGGGATGTTACTGAAGGCAAACTGGCGGCTTGTGGAGTGTGTAGTGGCGGGATCTTCATCAGGGCTTTGTCTACACTGTGGACGAGGAGGATACCCTTCTGTCTGTTAAGTGAAGTTGTCTTCCAAGTTGGAGTGAGACCTGCTTTAAGTCCCCATACTCAAAGGTCTACAAAACCATCCAAGTTTTAAAAAATAATCTTTATATTTTTTAAGATTATAGTAAAATTACAACAACCCCTCTTCACTTTCCTCAGAGTTCTTCCATGTACCTCCCTTGGTCTCTTTCAAAAATTCATGACCTCTTTCTTTTTTTAAAAATATTTACTTATTATGTATACAATATTCTGTCTGTGTGTATGCCTGCAGGCCAGAAGAGGGCACAAGACCCCATTACAGATGGTTATGAGCCACTATGTGGTTGCTGGGAATTGAACTCAGGACCTTTGGAAGAGCAGACAATGCTCTTAACCTCTGAGCCATCTCTCCAGCCCCCATGACCTCTTTCTTAATTGTTGTTAAATATATATATTTTCTCCTAAGTCCATAAATACCACCTGCTCCATCTGTATAATGGTTCTTAGATGTATGTTTTCATTGGTATTGAATAACCAGTCAGCGTGCACTTTCCTGGGCAAGCCCACGTCTCCTGCCCTCGGCATTCTGCCTGTAGTTCTTACTCTCGGGCTGAGGCCTCCTAAGTGACCCCACTTTCATGTTAGCTTGTCTCTTGGTGTCATCCTTGTTCAGATATACACATAATCAGTGCCATGAAGGTACTGGATGGGCTTTGACCGTTTATTAAGGCAGTAGTGTCACCTCCACCATGGATTGTTAGGAAAGAACACCCAGGTTGATGGAAAGCCTGGGGTTAGAAGGATGATGTAAAACTCTGGGCATTTAGAGTCAGTGGTATGAGCCCTGTATTGTATTCAGAGTGACTTGTTCTTACTAGTGTTCCAGTAATTAGACCGTGTACTGTATTTGTAATGCAGATATCCTCTTGCAAAAGCACATGTAGAATGGTATGGCGTAGATATATGCTCACACACACATAAAATCCAGGTTTACCAACACGTTTTATCCTGGAGGCTGTGTTCTACAAATGGGTTCTCATTAGCTAAATTATTCAGTGCTCAGTGTTTTACCCTTTCAAAAGTCCATCCCATCCAAAATGCAAAAACAGAGGCCATGGTGAATTTATTTAGTATCCAAAGCGGCAGAACCCTGGTATTTTGAATGACTTAATGTCCCTTTGTTTTAACTACTTACTTGAATAGATATATATTTAGTTGCAGCTGCTTGGATTTTTTTGTTTGTTTGTTTTTCGAGACAGGGTTTCTCTGTGGTTTTGGAGCCTGTCCTGGAACTAGCTCTTGTAGACCAGGCTGGTCTCGAACTCCCAGAGATCCGCCTGCCTCTGCCTCCCGAGTGCTGGGATTAAAGGCGTGCGCCACCACCGCCCGGCTTGGATTTTATTTTTTAAGACAGAGTCTTGAGCCGGGAGGCAGTGGCAGGTGGATCTCCATGAATTTGAGGCCATTCGATCTACAAGAGCTAGTTCCAGGCCAGGCTCCAAAGCTACAGAGAAACCCTGTCTCAAAACACACACACACACAAAATTAAAAAAATAAAAACAAAAAACAAAAACTCTACCATAGAAAGATCTACTTGCCTCTGCCTCCCAAATGCTGAGACTAAAGGCATGTGCCACTATACCTAACAATTGTTTTCTTTTTAAATATGTATATATTTATGTATGCATAAATATATTTAAATTATGTGCTTGTGTGTGTGCCTGCATAATTTTATGTGTACTATATGTGTGCAGGTACCTTCAGAGGTCAGAAGAGGGTGTCAGATTCCTTGTAACTGGAGGTGGACGGTCGTGAGCTTCCCCATGTAAGTACTAATCACTCTTAACTGTTGAGCCATCTCTCCAGCTCGCATTTGAATGTTCTCATGCGTTGGTTTCTTACTTTAAGCAGATACCCCTTGCAAACCTGTGTGGACTCGTTGCACAGGACTCACAGCCACTACTCCGCTTCCAGTGGTAGCTGGCATTGCCCCGCGGGCCCCTGGGAGTGCTCGGGAGGCTTCCGTGCCTCCTGTTAGTCTCTGGGTTCTGTAACACAAGAGCATTTCACTGGAAACGAAGCCTTGTACTTTTGGGGACGTAGTGAGGTGTTTTACTTGGTGTAAGGCCTAGACTTCCGTCTGAGATCCGGCAGGCTGTTGGGTTTCAGAAGGACATAGCGACTCCTTTCACATATCAGCAGGGGTCCATGCTACAGGGTGGGCACAGCAGCTCTGTTCCATGTTGTCACGGGTCCAGAGTCCGTGCATTCATGTGGTACACGTGGGGTTCATCCTGCATGAAATGTGAATTCCAGGTGCAGCCACTGGTTCTCCATGCTTATCGTGGCCCCTGGCTGACTGGAGTGTGCTGGGCCTGTGCATATTCATAGCTGGCCAGAATTCAGAAAATTTGGGATGTACAGGTTTCACGCTGTCCCTGGTATTTTTTATTGTTCTCTTTAGAATTTCCTTGCACCTTGACAAAGGCAGAGTGACTTTCGCTGGTCCTCACAGGAGGGCAGAGGGTGGAGCATTCTATGGCTTCCCTCCCCAGTGTTATGCAAAATAGTTTCAGTGCCTCCTGGGCTCCTCAACCAAGTCTAGCCAATTCAAAGACCATTTCAGAGTTCCTGAGAAAACAATACACATAAGGGATCAGACTGTAAGAAGTAGAAATGGCCACAAGATTCCATCTGTGGGTGATTTTTACACAGAAATAAGGCCAGCTGTGTCAAGGTAAGAACATCAGCTTAGCGAGGGGGTTGGGTCCTGCAAACTCCCCGCTGTGAGAGTTAGATGCCAGGGAGGGGCTGCATTGCACCATGCCCTCCTTATGAGGTCTTTTGGACACATTTGTGTCTGTCATCTCTGTAGTAATTCAGCATATACCTGAATATATGCCAAGGTTGTGGGACTTTTAAGGTCCATTCCAGTATTACAGTTTTGACTTCTTTTGTTTTATTGTGACAGCTTCAACATGGCGGACGACGACCCATATGGAACCGGGCAGGTAAGTCATCATTTCTCTAACGACTCTGTGCAAGTGTGCTTGTGTTCCAGATACACAGAAGCAGCACTAACGACTCAGTGGAGGGCAGACTCTAAATTAGTAAACTTTACTTGATTTTTTTTCCAGTTTTTCTGTTCTTCCAGGATAGGAGAGGGTAGTTTCATATATATTTTTGCATAAAATTGCATGTACACTGTGTATACAAGGTACATTATATACAATGGCCAGGAGATAGCCACTGAGCCAGCTGTGCTGGCACCTGATTCCAGTATTCAATATGATGACCCTGTAAATAATCTTTTAAAAAAAAAAAAAGATAAGCCAGTGAGTGAGATTTTTTGGGGGGGTTGCTATTAACATTGCTACAAACCCGGTGACTTGAAACAATAGGAATACATCTTTTTATAGGTCTGGAGGCAAGAACTCAAAATTGGGGGCTGGCAGGGCGGTTCCTGCCCCATACAGCTTCTGTGGGTGCTTAGAGATCCTTGGTACCCCTCGGCTGATAGCATCACCATCACACCAACTGTAGAGTCTGTTGTTGCTGACTTTCCTCCACTCTTTGGATTGAGGGCCCATCTCCTTCTAGTGTGAATTCACCTAGCTTATATAAAGGCAAAGGCTGCATTTCCAAATAAGGTCCCATGTAGCAGGAGCACTTAGAAATTTAAAATGCATTTTTTTCAAAGGTGTTGTAGTTAGACTCATCGCAGCCGATGAGAAGGCATGCGCTCTGAGAGCGTCACGCTGTCTTCGTGCCATCACCGGGCTCATCATCAGTGTTAGCAGTTAGGACACAGGCCAGCTCTAGGGTATCTGTGTCCCTTTGTCCCCCCTCGCTTTCTCATGTGAAAAGCTCTAAACCCATAGAAATGAACAGTGTGGTGAATCCATCTTGGTTATTGGTATTCCGTTTCTTTCCTCCATATAGAGGGCATAGAAATGAGCCTTGGAAGCAGTTTCTAGACACTGATGTGATTGCAGTGGCAATAGTAAATGTGGACTCTAATGATCTTTTAAATTATTTAAAGCTGGTGTCTGCTTGTTTTTTAGACTGTTCATTGAGACTTTATTATGTACAGACATTAGCATCCTAGAGATGGAGAGACCAGTGGTATATGGACTGACTTCAGGAGCTGCCTTCTAATTGGAGGAACAGAACCACACTTTGCATAGTCAGTGGATGCTGCCCTGGTTCCCTGAGGCACAGAAGCATTAAGAGGGATCTCCTTTTGCTTCTTTGGAGAAAGTGCAGGTTAAGGATCACTTTCCAAAGGAAGTCTAAGCTGAGTTTTAAAAGCTACAACCAGTACAGGGAGCCTACTTAGAAGAGAACCCTGGCACAACATTTGATATTACTTCACATTTAAATTTTGGTGGTAAACTTCTGAGACTACCGTTTCCCAAATTTATGCGTGCAAAGAATCAGCCAAAAATAAAACTGAAAGTGAAATATTTCTCGGGGATCTGGTGTTTCTACAATCAAACAGCCCTAGAGTAGTTGTGAGAACAAGATGGGCATCCCGTTCTCACCAGGCCAGGTAGAGTGAGCTTGTATTAGGTTTCATGTCACCGTTCCTTCCTGATTCTGTTGTAAAAATGGCGACATTGGATAGCTCTAGAACATTTTCCCTTTTGCAGCATAGACGACTCCTGGTGGCTCCTGTCATCAGCACCCTTTGTTTTACCTTTCACTTTTAATTGCTGCTTCTAACGAAGCCCAGATCTCACCAGCACGAGGGCTGCTTCTGCTTGGTTTCAAACCATGCTTTCCTGTCTATGCACAGGAAATCTTATCAACCAGAGATGGTCTTTTATGCCACAAAATAGTAAAACCTGCTGAGGACAGTCATTTTGAAAGTTTCTTATGTGGGCAGTTTTGAGCTGATCAGCAGCAGGGGTGGGCACATTCTAGCATTTCAACCCGGTGCGGGGAGAGGTCCTTGAAGGTTTTTTGTTTGTTTTCCTGTCTTGAGCTTTAAGATGGTAGTTTCTAAAGTTTGCCTTCTTCAGGGAAGTGTCCTCAGTGTCTGAGCATACACTGGAGTTGGTTCTCCACCCTTCACCAAATAAGCTCCGTGGGCTACATGCAGTACAGCATGTCTTACTGGGAATTTTCCCTCAGTTCAGGCATTGCGGACACCTGCAGGACCATAGCACGGGAGTTCCTTTTGAGGTCATCCTTTTTGCTCAGAGATGGTGGATACCCTGCGTGGCCTGAAACTTAATTTTGCAGGACGTAGTTTCCCATTCTGTATTTCTTTACTGACAGTCAAGGACGTGGAAGAGCTTTGCTAAGCATTGAAGAGTAGCCCATGTTTGCTCCTCCATTGAAAATTTGCGTCCCTCAAAACCGAATTTGAAGTGATTTTTATTAAAATGTCACATTTTAGGAGCCAGTGAGATTTTTCAGAGAATAAAGTACTTACTGACAACCTGAGTTTGACATCCCCCAAACACACACAGAAATGAATGTAACAAAAAAAAGTTAAGCATTATTTTCTTACTTCTGATTTAAATAGATATACTAGGATCTGAGGTACCCAACCATATCCAGATTTACTAATAAGGATAAAAATACTTCCAGCTTGCCAGCTGACCAGAGAAGGTGAAATAAATACATTTGCTTTGTGTGTGGTGCACAAGCATTTCCCAAGTGACTTTTGAGAGTGAGAAAGACCATAAGCTCATGAATAAACATGCGAATTTCTAATGATGTGACTGGGGAAATGCCTTTTGGAACAATGGTTAGTAGTGACCTAACAAGATAGAGCTTAATCTATCAAAACATATTGTATGTCCATTCTTTCAGTTGTGTTAGTTGTGTGTTCTTCCTGTAACAAGTTACCATAATCTTACAATTTGAAACAACAGAAATACCTTCTCCTGTAGCGTAGAATAAGAATTCCAAAGGCAAGGAACTAACAGGTCTACATTCCCAGCAACTGCTGTTTCTTTCCCTCCGAGCTCCTAAGGCTGCCTGTGTTCCCTGGATGAGTTCTCCCAGCGCTCCAGACTCTTGCCTCTACAGTCACGCATCCCTTTGATTTCCAACTGTCCTAGGTAGCAAACCTGGGTGTTCCAGGATAATCCTGTTGTTTAATAGTTTTACATCATTGTCACATGCAGTCTATCTTTTGCCGTATGAAACATAGGCCCTGGGAAGTAGATTAGTTCTGGGGTAGATGTCTTGGAGCCATTGTTCAGTGCACCACCCTCTACTGAATTCCAGGGAGTCTGTGTTGTGGTGGAAGAGCAGAGGTGGGGGAGGGGAGCGTGCACTCTCCCATCCTTTGCTCAGCTGCACCGTCAGTTTTGTAAGTTATGCAGCTGCTGTTTGTGACTCTTTCAGGCCTTGAAATTCTGTAGCTCAAGAAAGAATATATTTTTCATCAAAACAGAAACACAGATCTAAGATTATATGCATGTGTGTATGTGTCTGCCTGTATGCACCCACATGTTCCTGTGAGTGTACATGTGTGTTCACATGTGTGTGGAGACTGAAGGTCAATGCTGGCTGTCTTTCCCAATCGCTTCCCATCTTGTGTGTGGATTCAGCTCATGGATTCCGCTAGATATCTCAGCCAGCAAACCCGATCCTCTTGTCCACATCTTCCCAGAAGTGGTGATGTAGACAAACTGCCATACCCAGCTATTCACATAGGAACTGGGGCTCTGACCTCTCTTCCTAATTCTTGTACAGGAAGCACTTTATCCCCTGGGTCCTCTCCACCCTCTGGGGTTAGACTCTTATTCCTAAGAGGGTGCAAGATTCAGATCACTCGTTCAACAAATAGTGCTTAAGTACCCACCATGCCTGGAGCTCACTTGGCTCTGAAGATGCACTAGCTAGAAGGATCCACGAGGTCCCTGCCTTCGGAGACCTCATAGCTCTTACTCTTCTTGAATTCCTTTTTTACATATGTAAGTTCTGCATGCAGCAGCCTAACCGGGTCTCAGAAAGCCACTTTAGAATCCTGATCTTAGGAATCCCGTTTTTAGGCTTTCGTTTCTAGTTTTCATTCTTGTAATTAGTTCTTCCTGTAAATTAAAAGAGGAATTAAAATCTTTGTATTTTCTTCTTTACAGATGTTTCATTTGAATTCTGCGTTGCCTCATCCAATATTTAATACAGAATTATATGCACCAGAAATGCCCCTGTCAACGGGTAAGACAAGTGGCATCCTTCTCCTGTTGTTTTGCTTTTCCCTTAAAAATAATATTTGGGGTCAGGAATCAAAGAGATGTGGACCAACCCAAACTCAGTACATATGAAAATACCATAAGGAAGCCTGTCACGCTGTGGGTGCTGGGGACCAAACCCAGTTCCTCGGGAAGAGCCACAAATGCTCTTAACCACTGAACTGTCTCCCCAGCCACAATGCTCTCTTCAAATCCAGTGATGTTCATAGGAAGGAAGTGGTGATTTGTGTCTTCAAACCAGCCTTTCAGTATGCTTCCTGGAAATGCATTTCACAAAAGTGTTTCAGCGCACTCACACATTGTCTGCACAAGTGTGGTTCTGGCATAGGCTAGATACTCCAGAGCACTGTCTTTCTCCACATTTGATTCCCCGTTTGTGTCCTCTTTGCTTTGCTGCGGCTACCACAGAACCAGTCTCAGCCCCTCAGTCTGTGTCTAGGGAACAGCTGTTGTGGTCAGCCAGGATGCCAGGCACTGGGAAAATAATCCGAAAGTCACCTTTATACCCCAACATGACTGTCAGTTAATGGACCCACACGTTGTTTAATGTCCTATGCGCAATAGCGCATGCTCTTCATTTAGACTCCTTGCTGATTGGCTGTGTAACCTTGGTGTGATGGCTCTTCTTCCTGCTTTGTTTCCGCCCTCACATCACATGTCGGAGTTAACCTGTCTCCCAAAGCAGCGTGTTTGTCAGTGGAGATTGTGTTTAAAAGAGCTGAGATCACTGAAGCAGACAGCAGGTGCTTTGTATAGTCTGGATTTCCATGTCTTCTATGGAGACCATATGTCCTTTTTTTTTTTTTAAATCGTTCTCCTTTAAGACACCATGGTTGTGTCAGCACTTGCCTCTCACTGTCCAAATCAGAAAGTTTCTCCTTTTCCCTCTCCAGACACATGGGAGGAAGAAGAGCTCATATGCCCAACCTTCCTAACCCTCTCCAGCAGAAGTTACAACACAGAGGCCTGTCTGTCTTTACCCCACAAAACCTATTTCCTAAGCCACCGTCCTTTATGTGAGATGGTGAGCTGTCCAGTGTGCCCTCTGGGTCACTTCCTGTGAACAGTGAATGCAACAGAGGCTTCTGGGTTTCCTGTGAATGTCTAGGCTCAGAGATCTGAAGTGTCTGCTTTAGTATGGCTGTTTGATTGAAAATGTTAAGGACGTGGTTTTGTTCTCAGGAAAAACACACATTTCTATAAAATGCCTCATGAATTCTAAACAGTAACCTGAGGCAGATGATTTTTCAAATGTGTTTTCCTTTTCCTTAGGTTTATGGGCTCAGAAGTAAAATTAGTAAAAGAATTACCTCAGTAAATGTTCCTATCGTGTTGTGGGAACCCTTTTCCGCAGTGTTAGACAAACCTTTAGAATTGTCTCTGAAGACGCTTTCTTTCTGCTGTCACAGCCCGCTGTTTCCACTGGCATTCCCCTCTCCGTCTCAGTGTGCTGTCCAGGTTCCATAGTCCAAGAGGGACAGGGCATTCTCTTCAGATTTTAAAGGAGTAGGAAGTTTATCTAAGTCAATATTTGATTGTATTTTCATGTGTATTTTTTTCAATCTTCTCAAATTCTTAAAATCTCAAACAGTCTTTCCAACTGTGTGGGAAACTTTGAAGCAAGGGACAGCTGTTAGGTCTGTGTCTTTTTCTGTGATTTAAACTTTCTCTGTAAAACAGGAGATCATTTTCCTGGCCCAGAAATGTAACCAATAAAAAGTTAGCCTTAACACAAACACAAACATAACACAAACATTTATGTAGCCAATCTAACATTCTACTTGACTTAACTTGAATGTGCTCTTAGGGTAAGAACGGTACACTCCACATGGACTTCCACATATGTAAGGCAAGTCCTAGAAACAATGGAAGGAAGGGCTTGACGCCCATTATGAGGGTGCTCCCTACACCTCCATACTTCTCAGCATCCTGTCCAAATAGGGCTTTCTTCATGGTCTAGCTTCTTGGTAGGCTCTTTCAGATGTCTAGAGGAAATGTATATTTTTAATGTTGTTATACAAGCTATATGTCATTTATAGCATGAAATCTTTCTAATCAGTTTTATTTCCTTAGAGAAAGTTAAATTCTAGCCATTTTCTTTTTGATAGTTAAAATTACAGTTACTTTTCTAAAAGTTTAAAATGTCAAGGAATGTATCTCATCAGACAGAAAAATGTAATTTGCTATTTTACTGTATTGGCCAGTGATACCCATTTGCCTTTCTTGTTTTCTTCAAATTTGGTCCTGACTGCCTTCCTTGTGCAGTTTTAGTCTCGTGTCATCTGATCTCATAATATTGAGAATATAGTATATATTATCTTTGAAGTTACAGTTTATTTAAGATTACAACTTCAAGTTTTATCTCTTCCCCAATTTATTTATGCAAAATATGCCGTAAGCTTCAGCTGAGAGTGTGAGTTCTCAAATGAGCACAGAAGCATTCTTCTAGAATATCTTTAGCCTCCAAAGTCTTCATTTTCATTCAAGCACATACAAAAATATTCAATTTATTTGCAGGTTGCACAGCTATGGGTTCTCATACTGTGACATAAAAGCCAGCTGAGGTCCTGAGGGAATTTCTCATCATAGCATTTATATTTATATAGAAGATGTGGTTTTTCTTTGACATTTCAAGTCATATATCACTGGGATAGGGATTAAGCCTTTAGTCTTTTTCATAGTAATTGCATGAATTTATCTTTAATGACATTACTTTTGGTATTTTATAACAGTCCATATGAGAGCACCGTGGTCAGGTTTTTTATATCAGTATCGAAAGGTATGGATAAGATGCCAGGCATCATGGTGCATGTTTTTAATCCTGGCACTTAGCAGGAAGATCTCTGTGAGCTTGGGGCTAGCTTGGTCTACATAACGAGCTTCAGGCCTGTCAAGGCTACATGGTGAGACTCTGTCTCAAACAAAACAAACAAAAAAACAGTCATGGATAAGAAAGAAAAGTTCTCCGGGTTTCACAGAGGCCCAGAGTAAGCCAGTTAAGCAATGGAGACAGCACCTCAGTTCAGGTTAGGGAACGAACGGAAAGTCGGTAGCAGTGTTAGGAAAGGCCGGTGACCCAGAACCACCCTGGACTCTTCCTGTAGGGTGCTGTTTCCAGCTCTTCGCTTCACACTGAGCAGGCGCTTTGAGGAAGGAGGGTCGTCATCCACTGATGAAAGGCAGCTGGAAATGCTGTAGCACTCAGGGGTGGTGCACTTGATGCGTTAGTGTTCTAGCACGCGTGCCGACAGATGAGGCTGGAGCTGCTGCGACTGAAATTCGTCACCACCCCCTCACCAAAAAGCCATATTTATTGTTTTACACTTAAACTCCTGTTAAAATAAACTGAACCTGAATTCTGGAGCAATTGTCAACAGTTTACAGTGTTCATTGCTCTTCCTGAGGACCCAAGCTTGGCTCCCAGCACCACATGGCAGCTAACAGTCATCTGTAACTCCAGCTCCAGGGCATCAGACATTCTTCTGGCTTCCTTGAGCACCAAGCAAAACACTCAGATACAAAAAATAAAGCAAATAAATACCTTTAAAGATGAGAATATATTTAATATTTCAAATGTAGGATCTCATTGATAAAAATGATTTGAAACATAATTTCAGCTTTTGACTTGCTTTGTATTTCATACCAGGTTCTAGAAGTCTCACAGTTTCTTTTGGTTTTCCCTTGTTGTGTTTGTTTTTAACAGATGGCCCATACCTTCAAATATTAGAGCAACCAAAACAGGTAAGAATAAAGGGGTAGGCTGTTTGATAATGTTAGGTCTCTACATCTAATATTAAGGCTTGGGCATTGAATAACAGTTACTAATAGGTAACAGAGGTGGTTTATCTGGATGAGCAACAGACGGCCATGTTATATCATAACTTCCTGTGTCTACTTCACATTTTTCTTACGTAATCTCCAAAAGGCCTTGAAACTCCAGTTAATCATGGGTCTTGGTAGTCTGTATCTCTTTCACCTAGCTTATCAGTAACTTACATGGAAAGCACCGGTGGTTTTCATTCCTAAGGAAACAACTCTCACTGGTCACATCTCCCCTTTACTGCTCATGTCCATGCCCACAGGGTGCTTCTCCTGCCTTCATAAGCTCCAGACTCTTTGTGTGTGGAATGTGTCACACAAGGCACGAAAAGCACTAGTGGGAGACGATTAGAACGGACTACGGAGTCCCCACCATACATCCCATTGAGTTTGGAGCAAGGAGAGGACTGCGTGTATGTGTGTGTGTGTGTGTGTGTGTGTGTGTGTGTGGTATGTGTGTGTGTGGTGTGTGTGTGTGGTATGTGTGTGTGTGGTGTGTGTGTGGTGTGTGTGTGTGTATGTGGTGTGTGTGTGGTGTGTGTGTGTGTATGTGGTGTGTATGTGGTGTGTGTGTGGTGTGTGTGTGTATGTGGTGTGTGTGTGTGTAGGCGTGCACGTGTGTGTGCATAAGCATGTCTATGGAGATGAAAACTTTTGGGAGTTGGTGCCCTCCTACTATGTGGGTTCTGGAGATCAAACTCACACAAAGCTTGGTGGCAAGCACCTTACCCACTGAGCAATCTTGCCAACCCCAGAACCTTACTTTTCTGAGCATAGCCCAATGATAAGACTTTTAATGTGCATTTTGTTATCATGAACCCCAAAGGGATTGGTATTTATGATTTGTTTGAAGAGCTAATATAGTTCCAGAATTCAAATTTTAATTCATTATATGTGAATATATAAAATGTGAGTAAACATTGTATCTGTTTGCTACCCTGGTTTTTGTTTTTGGTTTTGTCTTGAGATCCAGCTTCAGTGGAAGTTAGGAGGTTGTATCTCAGTCAGACTTTTGACTACATGGATGTATCCTCTCTGAGGTTAATGCCTCATCTTAAGTAAATGGGGTTCCTAAGATCAATATGGGTTGATAGTAAACATTTAATTTTAACTAGAAATTCATTCATATTACATATTTTAAGACATCTTATTTTTAGTTTTTTGTTCAATTTTAAAAATTAATTTATTTTTGAGACAACAACACTGTAGTCTTTGCTGACTTCAAATTGGTGGCAATTCCCCTGCCTCTACCTTGCAGCTGTTAAGATTACAGATGTGAGCCACCACACCCAACTCAAAATCATCTTACCAACCTAACAGAGCAATATAAAGTTCCGTCTTTAGAATAAATGCCACTTTGTGTGCATCTAGGAATGCTACATAGTTTCCCGAGCTGACGGTTCACATCACGACTGAACCACGCTTATTGCCGTGTCAGGCATCACGCTCTGTAAGGTATGGCAGTGTCCATGCGCGTACTTTTTCAGTGCCACAAAGGAATTTTGTGATTCAAGATAAGGAGCTGCTGTGTTAACTTTTTGAGTTAGAAATGCCCTTTTTCTTGGGGGCCTTTCGGACACAGAGTTTTTCCTAGGTTTGATGGAAATGGATCAAAGCATGATTGGTATTCTTCAGACTATCCAGTTTGTGCAGTTCTTGGTGCTAACTGTCTAATCATGTTGTTTTGTATCTCACTGTGCTTTTTAGGCTGGGTCTTGTAGCCTTGTGGCCTCAGACTCAAAGACCTCCACACACATGCCTCTGTCTCCCAAGTGGTGGCTTAAAGATGTGTACTACCTAGTAGAATTTTAAACTGGAGGTGTGTTTGGATTCTCTCAGTTAGTGGGTCTCCATCTTAGGGTTGGCCAGTTTGCAGTAGCCAGGAGCCAGCAGTTACACACACCCTTGTCTAGTTTAGAGTCATTAAGTTCAAGTGTTATCCATGCTGGATCCCAATGACATTAATATTCACAAAACTAATCATCTTTTTCTTCCAAGTCTGAGAAGACTGTCCCATTGACAGTGTTGTAGCCCACGGGCCAGGTGTTACTCCGAAGCACTTTGTTTTAAAAGCCACGCCTGCAGCCTGCCCCAGTTCTGCTGTAATTGAGCAGATAAAGGAACTACTTCAAGTAATTAGCATAGCTGTTACTGACTAAAGGTGGAGTGGAGAGCTTGGCAGTGGCAGTTTGAGCTGAGAAGGCTGCGTTGAGACAAGAGTAGCAGCACATTGTGTCCACAGCCTTAAACTCTCCATCACCCCGTCTCCGCAGAAGATGGTGCTGAAGATGGGTGCGTGGCTTCTCCAACCCAGCTTAGTACACAAACACCAGCTGGCATCATGTTCATAATAGCTTCTGGAGAGTAGCTCTCATCTTCATAGTGGTCTTCTATAATTACATAAGTTTAGAATCATGTGTGTAATGTCGTCATTGTTGTTTTTAGTAATTCCTGCCTGTGTTCACCTCCACAGAGGGGATTTCGATTCCGCTATGTGTGTGAAGGCCCATCACATGGCGGGCTCCCTGGTGCCTCTAGTGAGAAGAACAAGAAATCCTACCCTCAGGTCAAAGTAAGTCTGGAGTCCACCACTCTGACTGCCTAGGAGCAGAGCCAGGGAATGCTGCAAATAAATGTGAATGAATAGGATGCTCGTTTGCCCTAAGCAGAAGTGTTTACGTGGTTATTAGAATTTTTAATTAGAAATTCATCTCATGGAAATGACAAACTTTCAATCACCATTAACATCTCCATTTAATTGAAATGGCGCCAACATCAGCTAAGGAAAACTCACTGCCTCTCCAGCGATCTTAAAGCTGCCTTTTCAAATCTTGAAGTCTTTAAATTCTATATCCTCTGTGATGCTTTAGTAAAACTTTGAGCCAGGTGCCATGGTGCATACCAGTAGTCAGTCCTAGGACTTGGGATGGAAGGGGCTGGAGTATCAGGTGTTCAAGGCCAATCTCAGCTAGATAGAAAGTTTGAGGTCAACCTGGCCTATGTGAGACCGTGTCTTTAAGAAAACCAAACAAACAAAATGTCTTTACAACAAGTTCCAAATGCTGGGTTTATAAAGATTTCATGACAAAAGAGTTGACAGACTATATAGTCATAGAGTATATTATTTTAGGTCATAAATCCAGACCCTAAGTAATGAGCTGAATGGGTTTCAAACAAGCTTCCAACTGCCCGACATAAATGCATGAATACTGCTAGTATAGAGCTCATGAGGTGTTTTCGAGTTTAAATGAGGAACCATGCTTAGGTACACCATAGAGATCCTGACAGGGACCCTGTGCAGCCACTCAGAAGGAGTTCTGTAGCATGTGGAATGGGGGTGAGGTTAGGTGCAATTTCTCAGTCTTTAGCTTCTTACATTGGTGATTTAATTGAGAATATTTTTCTCTAGTTCTGAATTGTTTTGTTTTTCAAGACAGGGTTTCTCTGTGTAGCTTTGGATGAGTTTTTTATTTTACTAATTCATTGCCATATTTCAGAGACTGGTAATGCTTTTGCGGGGAAACAAAAAATTGCAATTGAGTCAATTAGTTATTTATTCAGTAATTCAAGCTTAGACTCACAGTTACCAGAAGTAAGAGTTGCCACTTCAGCCTCTGGCTACCTGCTAGCATTTGTAAACTCAGTTTCTGACACTGGGAAATTGATCTTTGATTTTGCCACCCTAATAGTTTGTTCCTCCTTTTCATACCCTGCTTCCCGGCCCAGGCTTTCCTAGTCTCTTATCATGTGTCTAAAATAAAGAGCCACCTCATTTTTTATCTTTCCTTTGAAGCTCAACTCCTAGCCTGGATTCTATGAGTCACATTTTCATTTTAAGACTCTTGGCTGTAGTTGGGGAATGAAAGGTATTTTTCTTAGTAAAGGTAATTGGATATAGAAGTGCAATGTTTTTAGTTTGCAAAGGCCACAGTTATATTAGACAGTGGTTTTTTTTAGAGAAATAGAACCAGTAGGATAGAGGTGAGTGGATAGATGATTGATTGATTGATTGATTGATTGATTGATTGATTGATAGGAAGGTAGATAGATGATAGAATCGGCTGTTCTATCATGAAAGACAAGAAGTCCTACTGTGGGGTGCCTCTAATATGTACCCCAGAATGCTGGTAATATTTCAAGCACAGAAGTCTGAGCACCAGGTGGCTGCTGGGACTCTGAGTGTAGGACCAGCCGCCTAAGATCCTGGGAGTGCTAATGCTAGGGTAAGCCTGGCAGTGTAGGGAAGCCTGGAGTTCTGATACCCTGGGAGTGCAGGGGGCAAAAATGGGGAGTGCCCCACATTCTACTGGGGCAGAGGAATGAGGAGGAAGAGGAATGGAGAAACGATTCTCCCTGGCTTTTCCTTTTAAGGGGTTTCTCCCTGACTGTATGCATCTTTCCACAGAGAGGGTAGATCTTCCTTCCTCAGTCCAGCACACTTGCCAGTCTCCTCTGGAAATGTGCAGACGCCAGGGCAGGAAAATGCTTTTCCAGCTTCTGCATTGTCCTCTGTAGTTGACTCACATCTACAGTTATCCCTGAGGACAGTCTGTGGCTTCCAGTCCTTTAGGAGCTGGGCGAGGAAAGCAGAACAGATCACCAGGAAAGAGAATCAATGCTTTCTTCAACATCAGTGATTTAGCATGTGTTTTCATCTATTATATACTCTTGTGATATTTATTAGCGCTGAAAAACTGGGGCTCAGAGTTAGGGCTAGGGCCTCTTTCCCTGCAGCTCCCTGGCCCTCCCATGGAGAGTATGCGCTGCAGGGGGCGGGAGCAGGAGCTTACCGACAAGACCTAGAGAAGTGTGGTAAACTAAGTCAGGGAGGATGAGAATTCTGGACAGCAAAGAAGAAACAGGCAGAGGGCATCTGGAGTCAGATCTTGGACTTTCCACCTGTCTCTGTGTGTCATATGTGAATATTGTACACATTTATGTGTCCGTGTTTGCGACAGGTAACTGAGCGTCACTTGTCAGCACTGACGCTGATGATGACCACTAAAGGACTAAGGTTAGAAGAAAATTTAGGGGTTCTGTGTGGGCCCTATGAAAGAAGTGTAAGTTGTGGTCCTCTCATGTACTCTTTACTTTAGTGGTGCTGGAATTTTGGGGCCCACTATCGTGAAAATGGGAGCATCTGTAGAACGCTGCCGGGTAGGATCATGCTATTACCTCACCTCCCTCCCATAATCCGTCCCCCGAGGTGGACGCATGCACTCACTGAGAGAAATGACGCTTCCTTAGCCTTGCAGTGCAAGGTCTGTGACCTGTAGGACGTACGTTTGTTCAGGCTTACTAGTAAGGTGGCTGGGCTCAGCTCTTTCCTCACCCTCACCCCCAGCCTCTGTCTCTGTGAACTCAGGCCCTGTTGCCCTGCCCTGCCCTGCCTCTTCCAGCACCCCCACCCTGCTGTCCCTGGAAGGCTGGCGGTTGATGTGCTATGAAGATGGCAGTGAGGGTTTAAGGGCTATTGAAAGCTTTGGGGACTGGTCATGACTTGGGGCTCCGGGAATCCTGCTGTTCTTATGGAGCTTGTAAAGGCCCATCTTGTTGACTGTTCAGCTTGGAGCCTCCCGTTGGCTTTCACACTAACTCGAGGGGGCTCCCAAAGCACGTCCTCTTAGAAGAGCTTAGAACTGTGGCAGATGACTGGGGTGCAAGCTGGGCTCAGACGCCTCTCACTGCAGCGCAGTCTTCACGTGCCTTTTCCGCTCTTGATGAGCTGCTCTGGGATTACTTACTCCTGCGTCCTCATGGCTGTGGTTAGCTTTCTCTCCAGACTGAAGAATTCCTTTCACCACCTGTGGTAGCGCTGGGCTGGATTGGGGAATATTCTTTTTTATTTAAGCCAATTACTTCACGTTACAAAATGTTTCAAGCATACAAAATTTAAAATGTTATGTAGCAAATACCATATACCAAAACATAAATGTAAAAGATAGTACTGTTTTGCCTATTTGCTGTTTGTGTATGCCTTTCTCTGGGTCTCTTTCTCCCTCTCTCTGTGAACTGCAGCGTAGCTATGGTAGAAGCCCCGCCCAGTCACTGCTTTGTCCTCCCGCGGTCCACATAGAGAAACCAGTCTTCCGCATGGCCTTTCTCTGAGATGGCTTTATATTTTACCACATAGGTATGCATTCATAACTAAAATCACTTTCAAGAAAACTACTTTTTACTAGCTTTAACCCAAAGTTTTTATTATATATGATGGCTCCTCCTTTTCAAACTAAACAAGGGTTAAGACTGACCTGCCTGAAGATTAACACTGATCACTTTGATCCTGTCTGTTCCTTTTTACCAAAGTCTGAATAAAAATGTCTTCAAAAACAGTACAGAATTTACACCGAGCCTCAAAGCAAAAAAGAAAAGAAAAGAAAAAATCATATTCAGGGGGAAAGCTAGGGAAAATAAATATGCAAAGTTTAAGGAAGTTTTCTGCTTTTTAAAGACTGAGTAATCCATTGTCTGTCCTAAAGCCCTGCCTTGGGAGTTTGCTGGGCTCCGATTTCATTGGCGGCTCCTGAGAGGCAGCAGAGCAGGGGAGGCAGCAGAGCCTCTTCTGGACCAAGCCTGTCACTGCCTGTTCCTGACTCAGCAAGGAGTGCCAGGGAAGGCTCACTGCCATCCTTTTCCCGAAAGTGCTGCAGAAAAATTTTAAATCAAAGTGCCCTCCTCGAGCAGGTGGAACAAGGCCAAGAGAAGCAGCTACAGGCGGCCTCAGGAGCACTGCTGCGGCCCGCCAGCAGTGGCTCTGGGTCCTTCTGTGCTGGCCACCCTGTGCAGATTGCACATCGGCCTCAGTGTCCTTCCTTTGTAGACTACGATCTATTTGTAATCATCAAACGCCAGAGCTTGAAACACCGCAGTGCCAGTATGACGGTTGCCATCCCCTTTTGGGCAGCTACTCCACTGCCCTTCCTTCTGGGGTTTTCTGTGCAGGGAAAGGGTGTCCAGGAATGTTTCGGTTAACAACAGCTTTGGCCCCGTCCTGCCCCCACTGTAAAGTCTGCTCTCTTAAGTGCCTCTCACTTCAGAATCCTTAATGTTAAGTTTCTGTCAAGATTAATACAGCCTGGGGATCTGCAGTGTGCTTTAGGATATCACATGTCTTTGCATAAGCTCCTTTTCTTTGCACAGGCATGTCTGAATCCGGAGGCTTGCCATCCTAAAGATCTAGCTGGAATAATAATTTTGAATAATTTAGTCTGATACAGTTACCTAACCTGCCAGGGGGAAAGATCACTATAACCGATGGGCATGCATTCAGAACCTAGGTCATAGCATTTTTTAGGGTGTCCATTGACACTCCTGATTTGTTTGCTGTGCTCAAAGAGTCACATTCCTAGAGATACGCACCCTGTGCTTTGTAACACACATGTGTGGGCGTGCATGTGTACGCACGCACATACACACACACACACACACACACACACACACAAACTTTATTGAAACAAGGGCTTTCTTTATAACTCAAGGTCCATGGATCCTTTCATGGTTTTGAAAAGGTTTGGGACTTATGAGTTTACACATAGGATTTTATGTAAATTCATGTAGATTTTTAAAACCTTGGATATGTATAAGAGTAATGCTGAAGGTATTTGTAGCACGAATTCTAATTGGTTTTAATCATAAAAACCCTGAGTCAGATATAGGGGTAAATGCTGAAAAATCAGAGAAGTAAAGCAGCCAGCCACTAGAAAGATCTTTTACGTCTACCAAATCCTCAGACCAAAGTGGGCAAGATTCTGGCTCCACGAATCCTCAGACTGAATCCTGAATTCCTGTCTCTTCCCACCTTATGTTCCTTTCTCCAACCAGCCACATCACTTCCCATCTCCACCTCCCTAGGGCTGGGATTAAAGGTATGAGCCACCATTGCCACCATGGCTAACTACTGTGGCTGGCTCTGCACTTTGATCTTCAGGAAAGCTTTATTTGTTAAAGCATAAACAAAATATCACCACAGGTACTGGCTTTTTGACAGCAGCTAATTAAACTGGTCACTGATCTCTCTCTCTCTCTCTCTCTCTCTCTCTCTCTCTCTCTCTCTCTATAGGATCTTACCATGTAGTGTAGGCTGGCCTCGAACTCACCACCCCACCTCTGCCACCAGAGTACTGAGGAATCCCAGGTGTGCAGAAACCTTGACTATTTTCCTTCTTTCTTCTTTCATTTCTAAACTATATATTTACATTTTTGCCCACTTTAGGTAAATTGAAGCACTTTGTGTTTCTCAACACGTAATTTAAGGCAGGTGCCCTTCAGTTTTCCAGTCAGTGGAAAAGATGTGAGATTTAGTGCCAACTGCCAGAAAAGGGGAAGTCTCAGTTAGTCATCTGTCTCCACCGGTCTGTCTGTCTGTCTGTCTCTCTCCCCGTCTTCCTTCCCGCTCCTCCCTTCCCCTCTCCCCCAACTCACACCTTTCTTTGATACTGATTAAATATGAAGCCATTTGTGGTTAAAACCAGAAAAGAAAAGAAAATTATTTCAGTAATATTCTCTTAGCATCGTGGCAGATCCTGCACTACAAACAGGTGGTGTCCTCTGTATAACCATCTATATGATTTTTTTTCTAAGTCACCTAGAAGTTTTACATTTGACTCCCAGAATAATATTGACTTGGGGGATTTTTAAAAATAGCCTTTAAATCAGTGTTACATTAGAAGTTGGAGAATGGTACTCATTGAAGGAACCTTTTGACATAAATCAGAGCAGTGAAAATTAATCCTGAGAATTAGCTAGGTCAGGCTTCTTGGGTTTGCAGGTTGTCTGAATTTCTAGGCCTGGCATGGAGGCCTTTCCTCTCCCATCCCATGTTTCTCTGCATACATGTGTGTTCTCAGCATGACTATTCTTAGAGTCATCTTTGATTGAAGTGGTCTCTGCTTGAAGAAGATTAGTGTATCCACCATTCATTTCAGGAAGCCACATGATGAGGCAAAGTGAACAACTGGAAGCCTCGTGGTCCTCAGATGCCTCTAAGTACCTTCTCCATAGTCAGAGAGCCCTCAGTCTTTGGCAGGGATGCTGCTGACTCTCCCAGAGTCCCCATCCTTCCATTAGGTGGACTCCAGGTCAGAGGCTTCCAAATGATGTCCGTGAACGTTTGGAACGTGTTCTTGAGGTCTAGTGGAGGTTGGCTGGAGGACACATGCAGAATTTCGCTGTCACCTTTGACTCTGGTGCGCTGAACAGATGGACCTCAGGGTAGCTGGCTGTGCTCAGGACAGCAGGGTAGCTGGCTGTGCTCATTTATACTTCTCCTTCAGTTATCACAGCAACAGAAGGAAGGTCTCCAATCCTCTCATTGTCCATGACGAAGGGGAAGTGTAGAAAAAGCTGAGACACCCTGCCTTTCAGGGATGAGGCCCAGGATTCTTGTGTGAGCAGTGTAATGTGTAATCCCACGCTTCTTAAATAAGAAGGCTCTTATTAAATATATCACCAAACTAGGGTTGCCATCAGCCTAACTAGCAGTTGTACAAACAAGATAAAAACTGCCATTTCCTCGGGTTTAAGTGTGTTGTTACTATTTACTTCTCAATAACAGTTGGTAAAGATTGTACTTCTATATACATTATATAAGTAAATGATTCGCTATAAAACAATGAAAAATTTCAATGATTTATTGTTAAAAGCTCAACAGTCACTCAGCTATTATAATTTGAATCTACCACACAGATGGCTAGAACTCTTCAGCACATAGATAACTGCTAATTACAATACTCAGTATTTCTCTCTACTTAGAGTGTCCTTAGACCTGTAGTTCTGAACCATAGGTGTGCCTATTCAAAAATGTCCAACTACAGTGATATGTAGGGCCCAGCTCGCATATGTAAAACACGGCGTGCCATCTAGTGGGCCAGGTTTCTGTGGTCATTTCCTGAGGATGTCTGTATTTTATAATGATGATACATGCTAGCATGGCTGAAAAGAAGTCATGTATCTTCAAGGAACAGAATATTATATCACTGTGTTTTTAAATGATAATTGAGAATCTGTGTGACCTGAAAAACTGCTTACGATAGGGTATTGACCTGTGAGGTGGCTCAGCCGGAAAGGCGTTTGCCACTGACACCGTGTGACACCTGATCCACGTGGTGAAGGAAAAACGGACTCTGAGAGTCGTCCTCAAATCCCCACTTGTACAGTGTGTGCTACCCCCAAAGCCAACACTAAGTAATAAATAAATGGAATAAGAAAGACAAGCAGGATTCTAAATTACCCCTTCCAATAATTCAGCTATTAGCCTCTCTGCAGCCTAGACTGAGGCAAGTGTGCACGCTTCAGCTTTATTTACCCGTGAACGAAACTGAACTGGTTGAGTCTGGACTCCTGCTTGAGTGGCTGGACTTTGTTTTTTGTTTTTTTTAATTTATTAATTTATTAATTATTTATTAAAGATTTCTGCCTCCCTGCCACTGCCTCCCATTTCCCTCCCCCTCCCCCAGTCAAGTCCCCCTTCCTCGTCAGCCAAAAGAGCGATCAGGGTTCCCTGCCCTGTGGGAAGTCCAAGGACCACCCACCTCCATCCAGGTCTAGTAAGGTGAGCATCCAAACTGCCTAGGCTCCCACAAAGCCAGTACATGCAGTACTGAGTCAGACTCACCTAGCAGCTCCAGTAAGTGTTAGCTGCAGGCAGGAAGCGCACATAAAGGCACACAGCGCACACACTGATTTCCTCATAAACCCATGGGGACAAGCCGATGGCTCCCAGGCTTCACTCGACAGAAAGCGTTCCTCTCAACTTCTTGAAAATGTTGGCCTTGTTCAGTTCCCAAAGCCTTGCGAGTGGAGCGGGTAATTCTAACAGAATAAAACACCAAGAGATGTGCCTCCTACAGAAATCCCTCCCCTGTACTAGAGACACAGCAAACCTTTTCCGTAATGTATAATTAGACTTGTAAAAAAGTATGAAGATGGGGCTGGAGAGATGGCTCAGTGGTTAAGAGCATTGCCTGCTCTTCCAAAGGTTCTGAGTTCAATTCCCAGCAACCACATGGTGGCTCACAACCATCTGTAATGAGGTCTGGTGCCCTCTTCTAGCCTGCAGACATACACACAGACAGAATATTGTATACATAAAAAATAAATAAACATTTAAAAAAAGTATGAAGATGTAGGTTACTTGAGGAAGGGAGAGGTAGGGGAGAAAGATCAGCAGGGAGCATATATGAATATGTCACAATGAAACATGTTTTTGTGTGCAGTTTTCAGAGTGCACACACAGACACATACACGGGAAGACAGGAGAGAGGACTCAAATGCCATTGAAACGGTGGGGGTGTAGAAGGCATGGGAGCTCTTAGTGCACTCTGGAGTCTCCCTGCCCTAGAACTAACTACCTACCCGAGTCATTCAGAGGCGTGGTTTCTAGTTGCCTCACAGAAATAAAAGATAAGGTTTGGGCCTTTCCTGTCTGAGGTACTGGAACTGAGTCCCCCCTGAAGTCAGGAGTTTCAGTTTCTGTTAGCCGGTGACCTTCGGAGCAATAGTGAAGGGGCAGGTTCCAGCCTGGACCCTGACGAATTGAAAGGTGTGATGTCTCTAGAGAGTCAGTTCTGGCTCCTGCAGACACAGAGCTCAAATTTATGCTCTAGAAACCCCAAGTCTAGAAATGAATAGAGTGAGTCCAGGTCTGGGGATGCCCTCCATCCCGGGCAGGGAGAGACAACATACAACTGTTTGAGTGTGGACTAGATCACAAATAAAAACTATATGCAAGCAAGTCAGTATTTTCATCTGCAGACCAGTGAAAAGTAGGAATAAATCCCCAGGATCTTTAGATACCTGAGTTATCAGCTGTTTGATACGTAAGTACAAAATAAGTTAGCTTATACTTGAGAAGATTTGGGAATTGTAACCAGGCCAGGAAGAATGAAGGCCAAGTACATGTTTTTCAAATCATCTATCACTGAAATAGTCTAGACATTGGAAAAATAGTTATCGGATGGGAAGTGGATAGTGAGGTTTCTCAAGGTGGAAGAGAGAGACGTGGTGGCTGGGGTGAAGAGCAGCAGGCGTGTATCTGAGGGAGCTCGGCAGCAAATGTGTGCTTCTCCTCCCTGGGTCCAGGCTTGGCGTGCAGTGCTCGGTTTTGTGACAGCCTAGTCAGGGTTTTTAGCACCAGCTGAGACGTGGCCTCCAGCGCCGGGTGTGTAAGGTTGCTCTCTAGATTTGCGTTTATTAGTGGTGTTATTCAGCGTAGCTAAGCCTCAACTTCTTCATCTGTGAAACTGGCATAGAGAACCAAATCTATAGAATATGTGGGTAAATTTCATTTTCAGTCAGCATTAAAACGTAATTACTTCTGTTTAGTTTAAAAATTCATGAAATTGACAACTATTCCAAAAGCTTGTGTCTAGAGGTAACACCTGATGTTGTAGGAAGCTCACAGGAAACAAGAGGGCAGAAGGAATTGTTAGTTTCTTAGGCCCCCTCCCTGCATCCTGGCAGGCCCTGTACATCTCATTTGTACAACTATTAGATTCATTCCTAGGGTACATAACAAGTAACTGCAATCTGGGTCATTTTAAACAACACGAGTTTATTCTTCCAAAGTTCTGGAGGCTCCAGATCCACAGTGAAGCTGCCAGTGGGGTCATACTCCCTCCAGAGGTTTCAGGGAAGAATCAGTTCATGTCTGTTCTGAGTTCTGGGTGGCTGCTGGCTGTCCTTTGCACGCCCCAGCGTACAACTGCCTCTCTGATCTCGGCTTCTCTTCGCACGTCTGTTCTTCCTGACTTTGTACCTAAACCTCCCCCTCCTGTCTCTCATCAAGACACCAGCCAGTGTGGTTAGAGACCGCCATATTGTATAAGGGACCTCTTCTTGACTTCAGTAGAGCGTCTATATGTAAGTGACATCATGTTGTGAACTCCGGAGTGGGCATGGATTCGGGAGGCACTCTTCCTCTCATTGGCTGTAAGCGCCATCGTACTGGTGAAGCTATGCTTCTGAGGGTATTGCTAGAGGCCATGCCATTCCATGCAGCATTGAGAAAGCAACTCACGTGCCCCTTTGTTACATAGTTAGGTTGTGCTGGAAAACCTTTCGGGTCTGAGGGATTTGCCCACGTACTGGTGTTTTAAATATTATTTTCTAGGCATTTCTGAATTCCTGCGGCATTTCTTTATTGAGTGGATGAAGGGTATGTAATAAATGTTTGGCAGCAGGCCCTTGGTTGTAGCTCATCTGCCAGTTTTCTTCCCACAGTAAATTTCAAGGTACTAGTATGAAGTCAACTGGCTTGCACAAGTGAGAATTTTCAAGATTTCATTAAACCATTCTAATTTACAAAATTACATCTTGGGTGTGAACCCAGTGAACAATAGTTGGATGCAGAGAAGGTGATACATTTTTTTCCCATAGGAAATGGGTTCTATATGCATATGTTACACAATGACATTCCCAAAGATTTGCAGGATCTGAGTAAACCCGCTATGTGCTACAGTGGCGACTTCGTCTTATGACAGCTGAGGAGAGCTGTGGTTTAGTGGAGGAAGGCCGTGTTTGAGAGCAAAGCCTCCATCTCATTCCCTGTTGTGCCACTTGCAGTGGGTCAGTTGCTGAAGCTCTTCAAACTTTGTTTATGAGATGAAAATAGAAACAACTACTTTGCAGGAGTTGTGTGCAATTAAATGAAAAATCAACAAGCTGGCATTGTCCTTGGCACATGTGTGGCTTTAAATCCTCATTTGGGACAAGTGTGTAGGCTTAATAAAAAGCTATGAGGGTGCCTGTTATTTCCTTAAGAGAAGTTAACACTAGAATGATTTCCGTGTGTAGAAGGTAGCCAGCAGGTTTTTTGTTTTTTGGGGGGTTCTTTTTTGTTTTGTTTTTTTTTTTTTTTCATTTTTCGAGACTGGGTTTCTCTGTAGCCTTGGAGCCTGTCCTGGAACTAGCTCTTGTAGACCAGGCTGGCCCTGAACTCACAGAGATCTGCCTGCCTTTGTCTCCCAAGTGCTGGGATTAAAGGCTTGCACACTGCCAGCAGTTACGTGTACAGCGAACAAGTGGTCAGTGTGCAGGGAGAATCGTCTAAGGGAGCACTGTTCCTCCATGGTGGAGCTAACGGAGGCACTGGACTGCACTGGACTGCACGCGTGTCCACTCCTGCTTGCTCCTCCCCAGCCTACTCCTCTGCAGCCAGGACAGCCACCTCTAGTCTTGGCTAGACACCCAATCTTAGGCATGGCACCAACCTTTTACTGGTTAAAACTGGCTTTTCTGCCTCAGTTTCTAAGCCCATTTGAATCTTCCAATTGCAAAATACAATTTAAAAAAAGAATACTAGAAAGGTTTAAGCAAAATGGTCATTATTTTAAAAACTCATAATTCTAAGGGAAGAATTAGTAAGCACCAAACTCTACCGTACTCGTAGAAAAGCTCCCATTGGGCTTTTCTGCATCGCCCAGCTCTCCTCTAAAGACCAGCACAGCCAAGGCTCACTGAGAGGACCCCGAGTTTCCCCAAAAGCTGACATCAACGCTTACGTTCCCCACCTGGCCATCCCTAGGCCACTGCTGACTGAGTTTAGAACCACCTGTCCTACAGGTAGCAGTGACTGTTTGACTGAGAGTGGAGTGCTACAGCCATTGCCACACTCCGGCCCTGATCCCGGAAGTGGGGTCAGCCGCTGACAATGAACATGTGGAAGAAATTGAATTTGTGGATCACCAAGCAAAGATCTGCGTACTAGTAAAGTATAGAGAATCCAAAGACACAAGTGTCAATTAATTCTTCTGTTAATGGACACTTCTATTCTAGTCTATGATCAGCCTAAAATCTCTCAACTCTTAATTCCTAAGTTGTGCAATCCTGGGTTGTTCTTTTGAAGAATGGCTGCTCCATGCCACTCCCAGTGTGAAACTTTTGTTTAAAAATAAACCAAAAAATTAATTGTTATTTACAAATATCACTTGCATTTAATAAAATTTCACAAAACAAATGTGCAATGAACAGTAAGTGCCCCTCTGTCCAAGATTCCTTTCTTCCCTGGGGAGAAGACTGTTAGGAACTTCTTGAGTGCGCCCCCAAACCTCCCCTGCATTTACAGTTCACCGTGTGTCCTTATGGCTGCCAGCACTTTCACACAGCACATCCAATGCATGTAGGCGTGAGCACAAAGCTCATGCGTGCACACGTGTTCTGCTCGTCTATAAAAACATCCATTGCTGATCTTAAACATTCTGCAGTATCCCCCAAAGACCTCTCGGAAAGTAAGATTGCATGCATAGCAGCACAGCCAGATGCAGATGCAGACCTGTCCCCTTAACTGTAACCGTGAGCCGCCTTCTCTGTGCCCCTGTAGGACTAGCGTAAGAACCGCTCCATACCTCAGAATGTTGTTGGGAATATTAGATGAATTAGTGTTGTGAAGGGCCGTGTCTGCCCCAGGGAAGTGCTCTGATGGGTTTTCATATCATTCTACTCCGTCAAGGCTGTGCGGCTTTCCTTGGCTCACAGGCAGCTTCTCCTAGCCGTTTGGGACATGCCGTCTTTTTTATGTCCCAGTCTGCCTTCTCAGTAATCCTGACTGACAGTAAGTTCTGACTTATCCTAAGGTCTCTGCTGCTTTGGAATGTTACATCATTGGGATAGTGTTTGAAAAAAGATTTATGTATCTTTATTTTATGTGTATGAGTGTTTTGCCTACATGTATGTGCCTCATATGTGTGCAGTGCCCATGGAGGCCAGAAGAGGGTGTTGGGACCCCTGAAACTGGAGTTGAAACAGTTGGCTGTGAGCAGCCACGTAGGTTTGTTATAAGACCAGTGAATGTTTTTAACCACTGAGCCATTTCTTCAGTTCAATATAAGATTTTAAAAAAATGCATATTTTTTTTGAGACAGGGTCTTACTATGTAGCCCTAACTGGCCATGAACTCACTATATAGATAATGGTGAACTTGAACTCACAGGTGTTTGCCTTTTTCTGCCTCCCAAGTGCTGAGATTTAAATGAGATTAAATTGTATGTGCCACCATGCTCAGTCCTTTTCTATTATAATATTTGTATTCCTTAGAAATTCATAAAGTATATTGTGATTATATTCACTCCTTCATACTCCTTAACTTCCCCAGATCCACCCTCCACCTCCTCACCCCCTCCCATTTTCTTTTCTTTCTCTATTTTGACCCACCATGTCCAATTCGAGCAGCCCAAGTACTCATGGATGTCATTCACATATTCTTTTCATAACTGGCATTCCGTGCATTGGGAGGTCAGAGGATGGCTTTGCAGAGGATGGTTACCTCTGTGGTGAGTACTCCAGCCTCGCCGGCCCTTTGCCTGCCTCTCTCTGCAGGTGTGCTGCATTGCAGATGTGCACCACCGCTCAGAGTTTCTACCTGGGTTCCAGGGACCACACCCACGTTACCAGGTGCACAGATACTGCTTTTTACCGGTGAGCCTCACTGCGGCCCTGAATTCTGATTTTTTTTTTTTAACATGGCTTTATTTTCACTATCTGTTGGGTCATTTATTTCTTGCCTGTTTGATGATATAGTTTTCAATGTGGTGACGCCTTCAGGAAGTCTGCCCTGATTGTTCCCGTCCACCAGCTCACTTGGGTGAGTTCTTAGGTTCCTTCCTCATGGGCGCCTGCCCGGTGGCATGTCTGTCATTCTGTCATACTGACTCACTTCCTCATCTCCTCGTCTAGGCCTTACTTCTTGAGGACAAGACCCATGTCTTACTAGCTTTCCTACAGGGAGATCTACAGGAAATATTTTGCTAAATTAAATTTCTTTTCATTCTTTGAATACTCAGTTATTGCTCCAGTTAGTAATAGAAATACTCGATCGGTAATGGATGTAAGAAGACACACAGTCTTACTGAGCTCCTGTTGCAAAACCTTTTTGAGCTCTGCCAGGAAAGTGTTGTTATCCCAGTTTTTCGTCGGGTTTGATGAACACTTGGACAAAACCAGCTTGTCTTTCTGCCTTGCCTCTCCTGGCTATCTGTATCTTCTGATTACTTTCTCCACCCTAGACTTCAGGTTCAGCTACTTGGTTGACTTCATCATTTGGATATCTGGTAGACTTACCAGGTTCAAAGGTGAATTCTTAATTCCCCACTTGAAGTCTTCCATTCTTAGAAGTGGAATTCCCCCAGTTTCTCAGACCAAAAGGTCTTAGAGTTGTTCTTAACCCTTCTCTCCTGAGCTCCATTTAAAATCTATCCTACTGGCTATACCTTCAAACTGTTTCGAATCCAATTGCTTGTTTCCACCTCCACTCCTTAAGCCCTGGCATAAACCACCATCTGCCTTCTAATGGTTTCAGTATCCATGGGTGAGTCTTTTCTCAATCAAATATTACTAATTGATTACAAATTTGGGGTTTTCTATTTCTGCCGATTATTTTATATTTTTTGTTAGTTGGCACTTAACTTTTCCAGTTTTCAAATTAGTTTTCTCTTCACACTCAATATTTTTAATACAGTTTAAACATTCCTAATTCAAAAATACAAAATCAAAAATATCTGAAAGGGCCAGAGAGAAATGGCTCAATGGGGTAAAGCACTCATCATACAGGCCTGAAGACCCGAGTTCGAATCCCCAGATCCCACTTTACAGCTGGATGCAGAACAGTAGTGCGTGGCTATCATTCCAGTGCTCCTACAGAGAGATGGGAGGTGGGCACAGGAGAGTCCCTGGGAACTCATGGGCCAGCTAGCCCATGTAGGGGTTGTAGCCCGTGTAGGCCAGTAGGGGTTGGGAGGAGAGAAAGACAGAAACAGACAGACAGACCTGTGTCAAAAAAGATGGGAGTTCAGATTTTTAGAAACACCCAAACTGTAAAGTTGATATAAATATTTCAAAATTGAAAAGTTTCAAAATCTGAAGCGTGTTTGATCTAAGCACATCAGATAAATACAGTTTTGGCTTTTTGTGTCATTCCGGGCACCATGTACCATTTCTGCCATTATTTATTGTGATATTAAAATTGTACTAGTCACCACCAGTGGAAGTCTTGAATGCCCGCTCTCATGTCCTTTAGACATGGCTCTATCGACTGTGAACGTTCCTGGCATGGTCTAGAATCATCAACTGGAATAGTACTTTCTGTGGTTATATTTTTCCCTTAAGTTATAGGGTTAGATTCTTTTGTTTATGTTGAATTTTAGGAACCTTTCTATTCCTACTGACTTTATTTTTGAATGGTGGTATTTATTAGCCTCTCATACCATTTCATGTGCAGAAGACAAACTGGACCCTTTAAAAATTATTGTAAAATCAGTTGGTTTTGTTATTTAATCAGAGTCTTGACTAATTGGTTATTTTAGAATCCTAACCCAGTAAACTCACTGTGCTCTGTTTCAGTGACCCCATGTTCTTCCTCACATTCATGAAGTACATACATAAATCACTTGCTAGGCGTGGTGCTGGCTCTGCTGTCACACACATGAATGAGATCATTCCTCTGTCCTAGGATCACAGGGAGTAGACAAGCAGCAGATATGTATGAGATGGTATTGGGGTGTTTGCTGGGAATTTTCGGAGGATGCTCTGTAGTCGGTGCATATGTGTATGTGTGTGCCTGGGGTGGATGGAGGTCCCCTTACTGGAATGCACTCAGCTCTATAGTCATTCTGCATCTCTAATGATGGAATGCCAGAGGCACACCGAATGGTGTGCTTTTCATGTTGGATGTCAGAGAGGTAGGCACATCACACCGTGTCTGCCTCACTGCCTCTGCATAAGACGCCTAGCATGCTGAGATGATGGAAAGAGACTGGTGGTGCCTGCTTTGGCCCTTCAGAGGCTAGCAGCATCTTCTGAGCTGGTGATGTCATCGTGGAGAGATCAGCCCCAGGCATTGTTCCTAACCATTTCAATATATGCTTAGCCTCGATGTCTTTAAGGTTCTTATCAATTTTTTGATAAGAAGTGATAGATAACAAATTCTTTAGATTCAAATTAATTTTGAAAGCTGAAGCAAACTGCCAAATTCTTAAGCCTTGATGTTGAACAGAGACACAACAGCAGAAGGGTGGATCAGCAGCAGAACATGCAGAGAGCATGTTGTTGATACACTCAGCATGTTCCTGCAAGGGCTGCAGCGCCAAACAAGTCACTCCTCATCAGGCGACATTAGTGGAAACATAGTGTATAAGCCCCAAGACATGGTGGTCTCCCACCTACGCTGGTGAAAGATCTGATATGCGTGTAACGTGCTGAGCAGAGCGTAGCCGTCAGCTGAGTGGATTCAGGTCAGGCTGCGCTCGAGCCTTCCTCGTGTGAGAAGCGATTGCAGAGCCTGGGGTATTTCCGGCTTACAGGATAGTCTTGTTGCCCTCAAGTACTTGAATAGTTGTCATGGGAGAAGATAGGACGTGCCCTGTCGCCACGATGAGCTGAAGTCCCAGAAGACACAGGTTTCATGGGAGTCACAGCTCACCCAGGACAGAGTGAACTTGCTGTCACCGCAGTGGCTCAGAACAGTCCTGAAAGACTACAGAAGGAAGGAAGGCTGGGCGGACCTGAGCTCTACAGTTGGAAAATATATATATACCTCTAGAAAGATTTTTCCTTAATAAATCATAACTTTAAAGCAAGATTTGGCTAATCAAGATTACAGGAAGTTATACTTTTCTGATAGATAAGCAAAAACCATAGATGCTGGTATCTTGTTGGCCATTGTCTCCAAGGCTCAAAGGGCATGGCTTACTTCTTACACTGTGTGTCAGTTTATTAACAACGGCTGAACAGTTTAGGTACAACATGAAAGGGCTTGGTTTGGTTTGGTCCAGAAAGACCAGGTATAGCGTGATGCCATTTTTGTGAATCACCTGCTGACGTTCTCCTCGAAATCAATAGAAGTTTGGTGTTTCCCCTCCTGTTTTGTTTACATCATGCTGTGCAGAGCACGCACTGCTTTGGTTAACCTCAGTCTGACACTGGTTGTCATTTCTCTTTCGCCACGCTCCCATCTGGGGGCGTAACGCGGCCCATGGAGTGTCGCCAAGAGGCAAAGCAAAATTTCCCAGGTCTACTTGCTTGTAATTCTCCTTCTTTCGTAGGGGTTTTCCACAGGAAGTGGCAAAGTATTGCAGTGCGCTTTGTCTTGTGTACTTTCCTCCCACTTTTCTTCTTCCCCAGTGCCCTCCTGTCCCTCGTATTGCGGCCCTATTTACCATGGAACAAACCAAATTCTACTCAGATCAGGGCCCTGACTTCTGGCCGTCAGTTAAAGCCTGGTTGCTTCTCTACAGTGGACTTCTATGGCGGTGGTAGGGTTGGTTTTCTAACTAAGAAAACATCCAGACAGGGGCTAGAGTGATGGCTCCACAGTTAAGAGTACACACTGCTCTTGAGGGCCCAGGTTCAGTTCCCAGCACCCACTTCAGGCAGCTCACAACTACCTGTAACTCCAGCACCAAGGGATCCAACATACTCTTCTGGCCTCTGTGGGTAGTTGCACGACTGTGCACATACTCACCACAGTCACACATATATACATAATTTAAAATAAAATCTTAAAATATTAAGAGATATATACGCGGAGAGTGATTATATGCCTCTAAGAAAAAATAAATAAGTGATATTTAATAACAAATAAATTTGGACATTATAGAATCAAAAATATTCCTAATTATCCCAAATTAAGTTGGGATCAAAATCATTTTAAGGGATGTCTGGAGAGGTGGTTCAGTGGCTAAGAGCTCTTGACTGCTCTTGCAGAGGACCCAAGTTCAGCTCCCAGAACTGACATGACGGCTCACAACCATTTGTAACTCCAGGAGATCTGAGACCCTCTTCTGGCCTCTGCGAGCACCAGGCACATGTATGGTACACATATATCCAGGGGAAATACTTATATACATAAAACTAAAATAAATTTTAAGATAATGCTAGAAATTTTTCATGAATCATCTGTTTTCAGGAAATAAACAGGTCAGTGAATTAAATTTTTGTTTTGGACTTACTTTACCCAATGTGTTTTAGACTGCTTAATTTTTAAGTTTATACAGATTTTTAAAAAAATTTTGTTTAAAATAGCTTTATATTATTTTATTTGCTTGTTGTGTTCCCCACCCCCATGATCACATTGCTGACACCCTCAGTATTGTCAGTTCTGAGCTACCCAAGGGAGAACCTTCAGCAGAGTCATGGAGAATAAACACATTGAGTACCTAGTCTCAGCCTTGATGGAAAACGTTGAAATCATTGCCTAACATAAAGGTTTTTCTTTGTCTCTAAATTTTGATTTTCCATGCTATCAGAGGCCCCCTTGACACAGGTAATTTGAGTGTTGATTGTTTGTTTTCTCAGTTTGTAATTGTGGTTAAATGTATTTAAAACAGTCAGTTTTAAAGCTGTTTGCGTGGTCAGGGTTTTTTCCAACTCAAATTCTGTGTTGTCAGACCTTTTTTTTCCCTTCTGTTTTAGATTGTGACTGGTGACCATTGTCCTATATGTCTTACATATATAGTTTAGGGAGCCATAGCATTTTAAAGCTAAAGCTGTGTTGACTGTGGCCTAGAAATTTTACAAAGGAAGCGTTCAGAGACCAAAGTGATTGGTGATTCAAACAAAATTACAGCAATAACTAGGGATGTAGACCTCCACAAGTCACTGAATTAATCTAAATGTTCTTACCTGAAAATTTGCAGATTCCAGCCAGACCTTTAAAAAAAACTATATGTGTGTGTATTTAAATAGACATATATGTATATAGTGTATATATGTACATATATCTATACATATACATGTGTATGTGTATATATTTTTTACTTAAAACTAAGTAAAGCTTCCTAATTTTGTGTGTGTGTGTGTGGTCAGAGTGGAGAGTTAAATATTTTTGAGACAGGTAAGCTTTGGTAAGTTTCTCCTGACAGGAAATACAAAATGCATCTGCCATAGACAGACTAGTTCTTCCTTTGTACCAAATGGAGATTTTGTAGCATTCTGTAAGTTTGAGAATGACAGTTCAGACTTTTTATAAACACCCCTGTTGTTTTCTTCAGTCCTGAAATCACAGTTTAAAGCAGGACAAAGCTTCCTAATTTTGTACTCCTAGATGTTTTTCTTTGAGTTGGAAACATAAAGGAACGTGTGAAGCTGGGGTGGCCTCGTGTGGGAGGATGGCTCCTGTGTCCGGAGCAAGGGAAGCCTGCCTCCTGTGCTGCCCTGCTGGGCCTTGCTGACTGTGAGCTGCCTCCAAAGGACAGGCCTGTGGCCCTCCACCCAGTCTCACTTCTGTTTTATCTGGAACCTGCTCTGATCACGTCCCACCCAGATGCCACTTTGACCAGGCCCTAGCACAATCAGGATGTTGTTTCCCAGGGGTGAATTTGTGAGACTTGAAGATGCTTGAGCATCTCTGCTGCTAGTCTCCCCATAAATGAGTTACATCTGCAAGTAGAACACCCTAAGGGAGTACAAGAGTTTCAAAAAAAAATCCTCTTTGGAATTTCAGTGCCAAGTTGGTGTTCTTAATTTCAGTTTCCAGCCAAAGAGCGAGAACGGTTTCACAAGCTGTTGGCTTTGTGCTCTCACCTTTGCTAGCACTTTCCAGATCCTGCGAATCAGATTAATGAGATGAGGCTGCCTAGAGGGCCCCTTCCAGCAGCCGTAGTCAGGGATCCTAGGAACCGATGTCAGCATCCACTCCCTCCTGCCTTACTCATCCCTCAGATCTTCTAACAAACCATTTCCAGAAGCCACTGGTGCTGCATCTCTGAGATGCAGTGAGGTCCTTGCTGCTCTGTGCTGGCTGGCAGCTGCGTGAGAAAGGCCTCAGTGCAACCGTTTTGTTTTGGTTTTTACTAAATGCATACATGATCTTATGGCTCTAAAGTAAGGTAGGTCCATGTGAGCCGCCATTCAGAGTATCTACAGGAGGATTCCTGTCCAGGATTGGGATGCTATCTTAAAGAACGGTAGGCATTTGAAAGCATCCATCTAGCTCAAGAAAACAGAACCTGCCAAAAAATCAACAGGCTCAGAAACAGAAATCTCACAGGTTGGACAGGAATAGTGAGCAATTCGCTATAGCAAAGTGTCCTTAAAATATTTTTAAGGACAAGTAAAAATATTTTTAGAATGAAATAATAGAGACAAGTTGTGTAAGAAGCTAGACTGTATTTTATTTAAGAAAATAGAAACACATACTATTATGTCTTGTGTTTCAGGTGCATAAACCTAGTAGCTGTTGCAAAAGGGTCCCAGGATGGAAAGGCCCAGGGATGGCAGATAGAAGAATTTTGTGGTTCCTCATGAGTTAGACTCAGGTTTTAAGCTAAGATGGGTAAACTAAGGCAGTGAGAACAGAGGAAAGGGGGGAGTGCAGGGGGAAGGGGCAGTGCCCTTGCTCTGAAATTTGGCAGTTAAGATATCATAGGAGACGAAATGAGAAGCGGAGCACTCCCACATGGTAAGAAGGTTTTGGTACAGCCGCTCTGTTTAACAGGAGGCAAAGTAGGTTTGGGAAGAAAGGTCCAGCCTGGGGCACGTTGGTTGGTAAACCTGCTGATAGCTGGAAATGTCAGACATGCTCATGAGGGTGGTGAGAACATTGGTTTTGGTTTTGGCTTTATGGGGGTGTTTTTTGTTTAGGGTGCGTGCCTCTGCATACTTGTGCATGAATACAGGTGTCCAAGGAGACCAGATCACATTGGGGCCAGAATTACAGGTGGTTGTGAGCCTCTCAAACCAACGTGGCACTAAGAACCAAATTCGGATCTTCTGCACGAGTAATCTGTGCTCTTAACCACTGAGCCATCTCTCCAACCCATAGATATTAGTTTAGTATCATATGGAGTCGATAATTCAAACCATAGTGGATGAATATCAAAAAGAGACCAGAGACTAAGAACCAAGAACCAGTGCTTGTTAAGACTGCTCCTGGGGTGGGGGGTGAGTGGGTGGGAAGGGCAAGCAGCCAGTGGTGTAGGAGAAGGGAGGTCAGGTCAGAAGAGGGGCTGAGCTTCCAAGGTCGTCAGTGGGGTAATAATAAGTAACTAATAGGTCTGGAAACTTGAAGTCAGTCACAGCCTTTAAGCAGGTTTCATTTGAAGACTAATAGAATTAGTTAGGTTTCAGGAAGCTTCAATTTGAGGTTCTTCTTGATAACTAGAGATGTTCTTGAACAGTTGGTAGAGAATGGCATATGAGCTAGTGTGAGAAGTGCCTTAACCTTTCTCGCTGGCTTATAGAAAACATCAAATGAAAAAAAAATGGTTCTGTTTTCTTGGAGTAGCACAAGACCCCATGTGTTTGAATAAGTGATGGCCTTTGTACTTAACATCATCAAGAAAGGGCTGCTGTCTTTAGAATAAGGAAGAAGAGGGCGTGTGTCCGTAACTTAGGGAAAGGTCCTTCAGATCCTTCCTGGGGTAGGGAGTAATTCAGAGAGATCTAGAATAAACATTGAGTGTAAAAATAAGATCACTGTTCCTGGAAAAAGGAACAGACACAGTTCTCTGAATTGGTGACAAGAGCCCTGAGCGTCAGTGACAGAAAGGAAAAGGCATTTGGGGGAAAGCTTGCATGCAGAAACTTCACATTAGAGCCCAGGAAACCCCAGCAGCAGCTATCTGTGAGGGCAAGGGGAGATAAAGGACCATTATTCTGCCTCAAGAACTATACCAAGCAACTTAAGTGATCTGTCTCCTTTTAATACTTGTGAAAACCCAGAGACTATGTTCTCATGTTCACGTTTTTCATATGAAAAGAAGTCAAAAGTTACTAACTTTCCCAGGGTCTGGCATCAGCTGGTAATGGAGGGTCTGCGATTCAGAGCCAGCCAGTCTGCCCCCAATGCCTGTGTTTTTGCTGCATGAGATTCTACTAGTTTGAGGTCTTGGAGGTACAGCCCTGTGTCACATCAGGATGAGATCTTCTGGGGGAGGTTCATCCATCCACCAGAGAAGGATCCTCTAGTCTGAGGAGTTGTGAGGCTGAGGAATTGGGGTGGAACGACAATGGGGACCCTGCAAGTGTGAGGGAAATAAGAAAATCAGTGGAAGGAGACATATGAGGCAAGTGCAGGGGAGAGGAGGCCTCGGGCCTGCAGCAGACTGCTGACAGGGGTTGGGGAGCAAAGGGCTAGCCTGGTCTTAAGGGAAGCACTCGCCCGGCCTTGATTTTCCCAGTGATGATGACTGAACAGTCAATTTCCCACTGCTGCTGGGATTCCTAGAGGTTTCAGTACCAACTTCCAGTCTAGTAACAAGACCAGAGTCCCTGGCTAGACCCAGGCTAATGTTGTACTCTGGTATGTAATGATCACATTCTAGCTCAAGAAGTTTCTTGAGAGCATGTATTAGGATCCAGGCATCGTTAAAGGCAAAAGAAAAAATTAGCACTTTAATTTCTTCCCACCTAATACAAGTCTTAATATTTTAGTAATTTCTCTTCGCTAAATAGCATTTTAATACTATCTCAATTGTTAGTTATATACATAGTAACAAGATAATATAACAGGAATTATTCCAGAGACTAAGGAGTAGAAAGGATAAAAGAAAAAAATGCTTCCGTTCCTGTAGTTTACCATTCTTTTGAAGGGGTGAAGGGATTTCAAGACAGAGTTCCCTCTGTAGTCCCTGCCTGACCTGGAACTCTCTCTGTAGACCAGACTGGCGGCAGACTCAGAGATCCACCTGCCTCTGCCTCCTGAGTGCTGGGATTACAGGCATGTGCTACCAATGCCCAGCAGCACCACTGTCTTTCTAATGGAGAAGACAGGACATTATTAATATAGGAAACATGATGGTATTTAACATGCAGAGAAAAGGGCTGGAGAGATGACTCAGCAGTTAAGAGCATTGGCTGCTCTTCCAGAGGTCCAGAGTTCAGCTCAGGTAGTTCACAACTTGAACTATAGTTCCATGGATCTGATGCCCTTTTCTGGTGTGCAGATGTATATGAAGACAAAACATCCATATACATGAGTAAACAGAGTAAACAGACAGAGGGTGAAGTAGGGAGAAGAGCAGCAGGTGGGGTGAGAAGAGTTTAGGTAGAGGAAGTCCCAAGGAACACTCGTGCAAGGAAAGAGTGCTCAAAGCCTGCAGGTAGCAGGAGGTAGCAGAGTGTCTCAGCAGACCACACAAGGCCAGAAGCTCTCTCTACTGGGAACTCACCTGGAAAGTTCCAGAACAGCAGAGTCTGGTGTGGCTGCATTGGAAATAGAAGAAACAGGGTCCAAGAGGAAGTGGGGATCAGATTCCCCAGCCCTGGGGCCTCTTCAACTGCTGTAAAGGCTTTTTGAGAATAGAGAGATATCCAGCTGCTTTTGTTTGTCTTGGTTTTAACATGGGAATTGTAAGCATGCGTACATGGAATTACATAATGAGCCCCTGTGCTAATCACTCAATTTCAACCATCTTCACTTTTGGAATTTTGAGCAGAGGAATGATGAGACTTAGCAGGACCTGACTTGAACAAAATCCCTCGGCACAGATCCCGAGGGGGTGGGCTCCCAGCCAGAGTGGCCCCAGAGATGCTGAGGGTGATTGGATCCTGGGCTGCTTTTGACCGTCTCACTTGATATTATTTTCTAATTTCTTGACAAAGCATGTAGTAGAGTAAAAAGAGTAAAACAATAAAAAGAAACGATGCCAGAGAACACTATTATACACTTAATTTTCTATTTAAAATGCTCCCTCTGGCAAGAGGCTGGCTGAGGTGAGTGCTTCTGACATTGTTTGTCCACCAATTACACACTGCATCCGTACATTCTTTTACGGTCGTGGATTATTAAAGCCACAAAAGGTGGGGATTTGTCATGTGTTAGCAAAGCTCAGGACTTCCCTGCACCTGAGGTTCTCAGGGAAGCCTCACCTCTAGACATTTATGTTTTATGTGATAAAATTAAAAGGGAAAAGCAAAAAGAAAAACGGAAGGCCCAGGTCAAGGTATGATGATATGAAACTTTCAGAGCAGCGCTGTGTGCAGGTAGAGGGTTCCCCCACCCTCACAGCAGGGCTGTGTGCAGGTCGAGGGGTTTTTTGCCTGCTCTGGGCAGACCCTCCTATCTGAGAGGTGGTTTGCACTATAGTCCCAGCCTGAGTCTCGAGCTCCATGTGCTGTTGGCCACTCTAGTAGGGAGTGCCAGGAATACTGCAAATCCATGAACCCTGCTGGGAAAACAAGTGTGCCATTAGTAGTGAATGAATTGAAGGGGTTTCCATGCGTCCCATCCCCTGCTTGCAATAGCGCAGCAGTGCTCGGAGGATGAAGAGTGAATTCCACAGTGTTCTGCATCTTGGCTGTCCTCAGAAGGTTACATCACTTGTTGCTCAGTCTAAACTTGTTTTTTTTTTATCTGCAAGATGGGGGTACTAGTGCCAACCCTGCCTATCTCAGGGTCATCACAAGGCCCAGATGATCTCCACAGATAAGAAGGAAGGAAAGAAAGAAGCTGCTTGGTGCCAGACACTATGCAGGCCTCACAAGAAGCTGCAACCAATGTAGACACAAAGCATGAGGTTCAGAAGTTACCCACTCACGTAAGATTGCAGAGCTGGATGAAGGCAGAGTTGGGCTCTGATTCTGGGTTAGATCCACTCAGCATCCCCTGTCTCAGCGAGAAGAGACCAATTCAGCACTTTCTATGCCAGTAGGGGTGATCTCGTGTAGCAAGCTTTGATCTCTGCTTCCTGGTTGCACAAATAAATAATTGAGAACAGTAAAGTGACTACCTGTCCTCCTTGAGAGGGTATATATTATTAAAATAATCTCCTAGTCTCTCTCCTGCCCCTCGTTCCCCTTCTCCTTCCCGCTCTCCCTCTTTGTAATTTGACTTCCATGGAGAAGAGTAAGTGTCATGGTTTAATGTTAGCTGTAGTATTTTTTTTTTCTTTAAATGGAAGAGACTCAGGGAGACAAGAGAACTTGGATCCTTCTCACACCTGGCTCTGAGGCCTTTCTCACAATACACATCAGTGCCAACGAGCAGGCGTTTCTGTGACCACCGTGTTCCTGTGCTCAGATGGGCAGAGCAGAGCCATAGAGCTCTGGAGCGAGCTTGGCACGGAGAAAAAGGGCTGAGCCAAGTGGTGGCATGGTGCAGTGAAATCATGACTGGGCTTTGGGGTGGGGGAGACCGGAGTTCCAGGGACCTGCCAAGTCACTGCAGTCACAGGAACCAGGCAGTGGACTTTGGCTTCTTCCCCAGGGGAATGGGGAACCACTACTGACCCCACATGGCTGTTGTGGGGATTGCTCCCTCGCCTTCCATAGGTAGCGGTTGGGAAGTAGACACATGCTCTGAGAAATGAGCAAACAAGCCAAGTAAGACGTTGTTAACCCTTGCTGGTCAGCTACATATCATTCTCCCAGTCATTGTCCATACAGGGACAGTAGTGGAACCTTCATAGGCTGGCATCATGAGGAAGGTGTCATGGAAGACTCGGGTTTAGGTCTTCTCTTGAAGAATGGGTACCATTCTCAGTGGGAAAGAGAAGAGACCATGGCTGTTGGTGGAACTGTGGAGAAATGCCTGTGGGATGTTCCTGAGAAAGGCCAGGCAGGGGTCAGGAGGACTGCGAGAGCACTCTGCATGCTCTCTGCCTGCCCCTCCTACTACCCTCTCCCTTCAAATCTCAGTCTTCGTTAGTTGTACTGGAAGCTTCCTGGCCATGTCTAAACCCTAATAGAAAGTCCTTCTGACAAGTTCTCCAGTTAGGTTTTACATGTATTGTTGAAATTATCTGATTAGTATCTGTCCCAGTGTTTAATTCCTATGGGAGCAGATGGGGCTTGTTCTGAGCAAAGTGCAGCCTGCACTCCCTGATCTTAGGGGCTTTACAAACATTCTCGGTGAGGTGATAGACTAGACAGGAGACAGTTAATATCTGGGATTATTGATTCCCCTCAGGGAGCAAGTGTTGTGTTATCTCATTTAATCTTAAAGCAGTCCTGTGATCATGTGTTACTGGTTGGATTTTCAAGGTGGAGAAGCTGGCATGTGGGACTATTAAGTGTCACTCCCTAGCAGCTGGGGGATTTGAACCTGACTGGGAGAGCTCTGAACCTAGCTGCTTCGTGTGGTAGAGTGGAGTCAGGCTTCCAAGCAGAGTGAGCTCCCAAGCAGAGCTTGTCTTAGGTTCTATTTGGACACTGGGAACATTTCTGTTCCCTTCGTAGCCATCACTCCGAAAGAAAACGTAAGCCAAAAAGTATGGTTTTATGTCTGATGTTGTACATTTCTGCTGCTTCTACTTCCTGTCAAAGTACTTAGCCAAATTTATCCAGACAGCAACCTAGACTTTTAAAACTCTGATTCTAAGAAGATTCTAGACCACTTGCCTCTTCTAACCCCATTGAAGAAGCAGCATGTGCTTTCCACGGTGGGGCGGGTTTTTTAGGTAGAAGTATATGGTTGACTAAAATGGGCTTCTAGTTCCAAAAGCAGTTCTGGCTTGTGGACACAGAACTTCTAGAAGAGTCTTGCGTTTTGTCTGGGAGGCCAGCAAAGTCTGGTTGTCCCCAGGAATGGCAGCTGCCACTAGAATAACATAGTATTTTCAAGAAAAGTAAAACACAGCAATGTGGAAAATGACTTCTCCTAGGAATAGAAGTGGGCCAAGTGTCTTCCAGCCAGTCGCCTCACAGACGTTTGAAAGATCACCTTGGGCAGCTGTGATACTGCAGGCCCCGTGAGTGGAGGCATAGCTGACGTAATGTTCTGTGGTCTGCTGTGCCCTCCGTGAGGACTTACAAGCTCTAATGTGTGCTCTCACCACAACCCCTTGAGCATTACTAGCCATTGAACAGATACGGAGACCAAGTCACCCAGCCTCGAGTATGGACTGTCCTTGCAGTCCATGCTCTTTCACTCTCCTGAGCAGCTGACTGCGCAGGGTAGCACCTTGTCTCCCCGCCTGTGGCTGGACACCCATCATGTACTCAAGAATATGGTCAGACTCTTAGAAAGACCTTACTAACAGACACAGTTGCCCTCCGTAAACTTTGTTTTCAAGAGACTGTTCTGTGGAGGAGTTAATATTTCCATTAACTTCATAGAATAAATTTCTAAATTGGTAGCAAATACCCTTTGGTCTCCATGGCATCCTAGATGATGGTTCCCCAAGTTATCATGTCAAGGTGTGCCTGTGCCATACAGCTGTGTCTTCTCTCTCTCTCTCTCTCTCTCTCTCTCCCTCTGTCAAGGTGTGCCTGTGCCATACAGCTGTGTCTTCTCTCTCTCTCTCTCTCTCTCCCTCTGTCAAGGTGTGCCTGTGCCATACAGCTGTGTCTTCTCTCTCTCTCTCTCTCTCTCTCTCTCCCTCTGTCAAGGTGTGCCTGTGCCATACAGCTGTGTCTTCTCTCTCTCTCTCTCTCTCTCCCTCTGTCAAGGTGTGCCTGTGCCATACAGCTGTGTCTTCTCTCTCTCTCTCTCTCTCTCTCTCTCTCTCTCCCTCTCCCTCTGTCAAGGTTTGCCTGTGCCATACAGCTGTCCTCACACTCAGGTTCTCACCCTCTCTCTCCTCCCCACCCCTCTCTCTTTCTGACGGTATCTTGGAAAGTACAGAAAGTCCAGGGCCCTCCCAGTTTTTATTCTGTGGTCTGTGTAAAAACCAGATGATGCCATCCTGACTTGGACTCTCAGAGGGATCAAACAGCGCATTAGTCACTGGCAAATCTTTCAGGTTCTTTACCTCAGAGTCGTCCCAGTTCCTCATTCTTGCCACCCGTCAACCATGAAGTTAGTAGTAAGAAAAACAAGTGAACACACCTCCCACCTCTCTTCTCCAGCACCAGTGACTAACGGGAGCGTCAGAGGGCTCAGATTCCAGAGTGACTGGCCTTCCTCACTGAGTTCTTTCTGCTTAAGTGGAAAGCTAGCCTGATTTCACCCAAGTGAAGCGCTTCCTCGCACTTACTCTGCTGTGTTCCTGTGCACCCTATCAGTTACAAGGGAATCACTTGTTTGGCTTGGTGCCCCTGCTGATCCTTGACAGACTGAGCTCAGATCTCATCACCCAGAGCTGGGGCATCAGTCATTCAAGAACTTTTTATTCTTTGTCCTACACTTAAATGGAAAGGCTGCTTGCTAAACTCACTTTATTTTAATACCAGAGAGAGCTTGAAGTGCTGTGTCTAAGAAATATTCATGCTTTGGGGTAGTAAGGGTTAAAGTTAGTGCAAAGCCTTCCTTTGCATTGGCTTGTTCCCCACTGTGGGGAGGCAGTAAGGAGTAAGTCTTGGTCCATTTTCTGTTATGATAGCTGATGAGTAGTTTACACAGAGTTAAAGTTCATTTGGCCGGCAGTTCAAAGGCTGGGAGGCTTCAGATTCGGCAGCCACATCTGATGGGAACTCTGCAGTCTGAGGACAAGACAGGAAATTACATAACAAGATAGGCCATCCTGGCTTAAGTATCTCTTCCTCTTTGTGTAAGGCACAGCTCCATTGGATAAGGGACTGACCCTTATGGCATATTTGACTTTACCTCCTACAGATCCACTTCCAGTACAGGCTGAAAACATTTCATGAGTTTTTGGCAGGGTTCAGAAGCAAACCATTACAATGCTGCATCGGGGCTCAGTCAGGGAGGCCCTTGAGGAGTCTACCCAGCTGGTTGGAGGGCAGGCCAGTGTTCATGGCCACAGTAGCTCTTCTCCATAGCCTCTAGGGAGTAATACCAGAAGTGATCAAGCTCTGACAAAGGTTCCATTGTGGGAAATCCATATTAAGAAAAATTCTACAGAGCCCTGCCTCAGTGGAGTCTTGACAGTTGAAGGGGATGGTATTAGAAGCAAGCTGGCTGAGGAAGGCCGTGTCTTCACAAGACGCTTTATTAGTAAATGCAGGTGCTTCGTGTTTATTATCAGAAGGGCTTCCAGAGATGCAATGCATTTCAGCAACACGTGAGATCTATGACAGGTTCTGACTTAAGAGATTCAGAAGGGGAAAATGATGGCACTGAGCTTTTGGTGTGATTTTTGGTCTTCATGGGGGACAGGTCCTATGCTGTAGAAGTCAGGATGGTCAACTAGACAAGAAAGAAAACCTGGTCTCTTCTGTTTTTTCCTCTTTATTGCTGCTCCCATCGTGTTAGCGATATACACATAAAAATTACCTCACATGGAAACTTAACTGCATAAAAGAAGAGCCAAATAACCAGAGGTGAAACCGAAGAATTTCCATTCAGGGAGTTTGCTCTGTTATTTAAGAAACCTAAGAGGCGCCTGACATGTGCATTGTAAGTGTCAGAGTCCAAGGCGGAGGAAACTACTGAAGATAGGCGGGTGTCGTAGTAAGTGACCGTGGGCCACGGCATGGGCTTGCACTGTTGAAACCAGCATTCGGAGCCAAGTTACAGGGCACGGCATTAGGGTACATTCTTTTTTCGTGCCTTTACTACATTAGTCATCCATTCTCTCCTCATGCACGGTTTTCCCAGTTTTTGTCTCCCAAAATTGTGACAATGATACAGAGAATAAAACAGTTTCGTTAGTAAGGAGGATTACTTAGGGACGCAAGTGTTAGTTCACACTAACGATGCGTACTCTGTTTTACTGTCTTGCTTCCAGGATATTCAGGCTTACCACATAAAGCAACCCCCACTAACATTTCGATTTATTCCCATCCTGTCATGTGTTCATCATACATTTTTAAGTTAAGCTATAGCCACATGTATACATTTGCAAATTTTTATATTGTGTTTATGCTCACTGATTCCACTTTACAATAAGGTCAAATATACTAACTGTTAACAATGTGCTTCTCATATAGATTTGCAACTATGTGGGACCTGCAAAGGTTATTGTTCAGTTGGTCACAAATGGGAAAAATATCCACCTGCATGCCCACAGCCTGGTGGGAAAACACTGTGAAGACGGGATCTGCACTGTGGTAGCCGGCCCCAAGGACATGGTGGTTGGGTAAGTGGGGGCACACGGTGCGGCGGGAGATGGGAACGGTAGCACATGAAGCGCATGGGTGGGAAATCAATAAGCCCTTCATCACAGACCTGTGCGAGGCCTGAGAGGGTCTGAAAACACCCACACATACAAACCTAGGGAATGCGTGTGATTGCCTTTGAACCCTAAGGAAAAAAACAGTGATCAGATATGTGACTGCCTGAGACAATCCTAGCGTTTATACTCTTGGCCTCCCACAGGTGTGCGGTTCAGTTGAGTGATGTTATATTTATAGGACCTGACCTAAGAGCCATTTTCAATTTATCTTTGTGCCATTTTCAATGGTGTTTTTTGTCTCCTGGACATAAAGATAAAGACAAAAGCAAAAAAAACAAAATGCCACCTCCTTAACTATACAGAAATGGTTACCTTATAGATGCTTTTCGCTTCTTTGGAGCAGGGTCTTCACTTGTAGTCTAAGGTTAACATGAACTAACAACTGTCCTTCTGCCTCCTGAGTGTTTAGGTGCTGAGATTGGAGTCACACACCACCACAGCCAGCTCTGAGTTTATCTATTTGTGATTCCCTTAATAGATTCCTAGTGGGAACATTTGAGACATGAAGGAGATAAATATATATTGTTCCAACTCGATGCTACTTAAGAAGTATGCAGACTAAGTAACCAAGAAATGCAAGTTGGTTTGAGCATGCATTCGATCTTAACAGTAGATAGAGATTAGTGTATTCATTCAAAGTCAGTCAAATAAAACAATTTTTAATGAATGAAACTTTATGAAAATTATTTCATTTCTAAAGAATCAAGAAATAATAAGATATAATTATGCCCTGAGGGTAAAAATGCTTGCTAAGTAAGAGTGATGACCCAGGTTCAGATCCCCTGGCTGCACAGAAAAGCCCATTGCAGAGCATGGGGATGTGGAATCCCAGCTCCCGTGGGGGTGATGGGAGGCAGAGATGGGAGAATCTCTGGAATCCCATGTAGCAGACAAACAGCGGACTCAGTGTCAAACCTGAAGTTGTCCTATGACCTCTGCACACACACACAAATGTGTGCACACATAAAATAGATATTCGTTATTCTAAGGTTTTTGTTTGTTTGTTTCATTATCCTGAAACAGTAAACTAGCAGACAGTGTAGTAACTTAACCCAGAGTGAAAATTGATGTAAGCATTCATTCATTTCCGAAACAGATTACTCTTACTTTGGGGATTCTTAGAAACCACATATGAGGGCCAATCCAGTAGCTCAGAAAGCGCACTTTCCACCAAGTCTGAAACCTGAATTTAACTCCTATGTCCCACGTGAATGGAGAACCGACTCTGACTTCCACATGTAGCAAAGGGTTATGCATGCAGCACACACAAATATAAGTAAAATGAGCCGGGCGGTGGTGGCGCACGCCTTTAATTCCAGCACTCAGGAGGCAGAGGCAGGCGGATCTCTGTGAGTTCGAGACCAGCCTGGTCTACAGAGCTAGTTCCAGGACAGGCTCCAAAGCCACAGAGAAACCCTGTCTCAAAAAACCAAAAAAAAAAAAAAATAAGTAAAACGGAATAAAATTTTAAAATAAAAATAGTAGTTGTCTTAGGCTTTTAATTGCTGTGAAGAAACACCACAACCACAGCAACTGTTATAAAGGAAAACATGTAATTTGCGTGGCTTACAGTTTGAGATGTTTAGTCTATTATCATGGCAGGAAGTGTGGTGACACACAGGCAGACATGGTGCTGAAGAAGGAGCTGAGAGTTCTACATCTTGACTTATAGACAAGGAAGTGAACTATGTCACTGGACTTAGCTTGAGCATAGGAGACCTCAAAGCCCACCCCCACAGTGACACACTTCCCCCAACAAGGCCGTATGTATTCCAACAAAGCTACACCTTTTAATAGTGAAACTCCCTTTGGGACCCATTTTTTTTTTTTTATCAAATCACCACAATAGCTAATTAAAATAAGTTTTGAAAACAAAAGATAAGAGCTAGGGAGATGGATTCATGTGTTAAGTTTTTGCTGTACAAACTTCAGGACCTAAGTTTAGATCTCTAGCATCCACATAAAAAGTCAGGTGTAGAAAACCAAGAAAATAAATAAAGTAAAAATAGGGAAAGACTGGGCATGGTGGCACATGCCTTTAGTCCCAGCACTCAAGAGATAGAGGCAGGATCTCTGAGTTTGAGGCTAGCCTGGTCTACAAAGCAAGTTCCAGAACAGCCAGGACTACACAGAGAGACTCTGTCTCACACACCCACTCCAAAAAATAGCCAGATGTGGTGGTGGTGCACCTGGGGCCCTGTTGTAGTGTGGCGGGGGACCGCAGACAGCCAGCTAGTCTAGCCAGTTAGTGAGCACTAGGCCCAGGGAATAACCCTGCTCCAAAAATGAGGTGGAGAAGCGACTGAGGAAATTTTCCTGCCATCACCCTGTGGCGTCTGTACTTGTGGATAGACTTTTTGTTAATTTGATTAATTATGTATAACATCATTCAGAGTTTCCTAAGTTTCTAACATCATTCTTAGTTTAAGTGGTGTCAGCTAAAATCCCAGCAAATGTGGGCTTTTTATGCAAAGAAAGAAACTGCTTAATCACCTGTGGTGAAGTCTGGATTCCCTTCTCTCGAGTCCCTTGTTCTTGGGAGGCACAGACAGCTTTCGTTTACCTGGGCATTTCTTTGTTTGACTATGAAGATGTTCAAGTGGGAAAAGCCTAGAGAGAGGAGCTTTCCTTTAAGACTCTAAAATCTGATGCTTTTGATGTTGGAGGAATGTATCTAAATGGAAGGAAGAAGCTTAAGGTGATTCTTGTGTACTTTAACTTGTCTCAGCGTCTCCTGGAAGGGCGGTCCTCTTCTTGGTCTGTCACGTTTGGGTCCCTTCCAGATCCTGCCTGGCTTGTGAGAGGCGAATGCAGGGTTTCAGACAGTTGATCCATTATGGTTTCTGCTGATTTTACCACAGCAGTGCCCATCCCTTTAAAGCATTTGTAGTCTTTTGGTCTTGTTTAATCCATCTTCCAATTGCATACTTTTGAGGAAATTATACATGGAATTCTCTATTAGTAATATTTATTATTATAAAACTTCCAGTATGTAGTATGCATACTGTTGCTTCTCTGTGTTGGTTTAATAATCTTCAGTGATTTTAGAAGAAACTACTGGTGGCTGTCTCTGTAGCTCAGTGGGAGGGACCTGCATGGCATGCACAGGCGCTGGGATGATCCCCAGCAGCAGCATCAATAAAAAGAACCAATGGTTATTTACTCTAAGCTGCACGTAGCAACAGTGCAATAGATTGTGCATCTGTAAGCAGAGGGAGGAGGTCTTCAGTGTCTTGTAGTGCAGTGGAGGGTGTGGTTCTGGAGTTGAGAGTGCTCACCGTTCATTTAGCAAGCATTTCACCATCTAATTCCCGAGTTTGCTCCCTGGGGTTTGATTTAGTTGTCGCTGAGTGGGACTTTCTAATGTTAGAAAGCTTCGAGAGATGTCATCAAGGAGATGCCACCTGGGTTATAGTAGCTAGCCACAGCAGCTTTTCTCACTGGGGTCCTTAGAGTGGCTGTACTCACTTTACATCTGGTATTTAACAGAGAAAATTCTGCCCACAGTATTTCCCAAAAGACATCATTTCTCTCATGATTCATTCATCTCTGTGACCTGTATCTTACTTTTTTCTTTTCTTTTCTTTTCTTTTTTTTTTTTGTGGGTGTTAAAACAGCATGCTAGTTGCCTGGGAGCCAGAACAGAAATGGGGGCAAGTCGCATGACTTTGGAGACTTGAATTTCTTTTTTTACAAAACCGGGAAGACATACTATCTTCGGGCACTTTCTATCTTCAACATTTTAGACCAAGCCAATGTTAGCTAATGCTATAAAATAGCAAGAGCAAACTTGCCACTGTCTTTCTATGGTATGACATCGATTAGTTTATTTAGTTCTGACTTGTAGGCAAGAAATTTAGGAAGGCAGCCAAAGTCATTTCTTAGACTTGTCAATACTGGAAATAGAATGGAGATAACCTGTTTTCAATAATACATATTACACTGAGTATAGATTCACAAGCAAGGCACCAGTCCAAAACATTAAGATATGTAAAAAGACACCAAGAAGACTCGCAGCTTTGCAGGCATCAAAACCAGAAGGATCCCACACACTTTATTTACGGTGTCTCCCACACCTTCTCAGTTTGAGTTCTCAATAAGTTTAATTACTGTTTTCAAGATTATTTTATCAATATTAAAACATTCATCTCTTAAGTTTTGATTATGGATTTAATGATTTTAATATAGGGTTATTCTTTTAAAATTTTAGTTAGCTTTCATAAGTCCTCTCATTTCTTATTCATTTATTTAAATTTTACCACCTTTCTTGATTTAAAAAATCCTGTTTGGTATTTTATTTTGACCTAGAATGTTAATTTTTCGCCAACATTCTAGTTCTTTGAAACTTTTCATTCAGTGGAAAATGTCTGTGCTTTTCTGCTTTGTGTAGGCCACATTCACCAACAGCCACCACACCCTGTTTGTTTCCTGGCAACCTGGGTTGAAAGAGTTGTGCAGTTCTTTATTTTTCACAACTAATTTATAGAGCATATATCACTAAAGCAGTGGTTCTCAGCCTGTAGGTTGTGACCCATAGGACTATCTGAAAACTCAGATATTTACGTTACAGTTCATAACAAAATTACAGTTATTAGTAGCAACAAAAATAATTGTATGATTGGGGGTCACATCAACACGAGAAATGTATTAACAGGTCTCAGCATTAGGAAGGTTGAGAATCACTACTCTGCGGGCTGTATAAATATAAAGCATAAAGGTGAACCTTTGGCCTCACTCAGTGGAACTGCTGCGTTATTAAATCCCTATTTTAGAGATCCAAACTAATTGAGGTTGGTCATTCTGTGTGACCAGACAGAAGAGGCCCTGACTGGAGAAGATTGGCCAAATGTGGACCTAGGCTCGAAGTGTGCCATTCCAAGTTGGGGTGTGCACTGTGGTCAGGGACTGCGTTTGAAGCCTGTGAAATCAAGGACTAAGTCTTGAAACAACAAATGCCAAAGAGGGGCCATTTGTGAGCCCCAAACTGAATCCCAAAGGATTCAGACACATCACGACTTCAGAAACAGATGACAACGAAGATGAAAACATCTGGCTTACTGCTTCGTGTTTATTGGTGGCTTCAGGGTCACGTCAGCCTGGGTCTTCTTTAAGACTGATGCCAGCCTCCATCCAGGAGAGTCTGATTTCGCAGAGCAGTGTAAAGCCAGGTTCTCCAGCCTCAGCATCGCTCAGAATTAACTGAAGGGTTGGTTAAAACACTTTGTTTGTTCAATAGGTTTAGATCAAACCCCCAAATTTTCAGTATGCTCTAAAATAATGTTGATGTTGCTGGTCTAAAGACTCCCGTGTTATGAAAACAAGAGTAAGAAGCAAGGTTGTGCTGCCAGCCCTTTTATTAGCGGGTGTGGCCTTTCTGTTTTTAAAATGTCATTGCTGCAGTAGAAACCCTTTCAAGTGTTCATTTCTGTGGATTTTGATAACCACATGGCTACGAACATCAAGTGTGCACTGCTGCCAACCCCAGAATCTCTGCACGCCTCTCAGCAGTCAACCCTTCCTCCACTAGAGGCCTTGAAAATACTGACGAGTTTCCTTTATATACATACAGTTTGCCTTTTTAGAATTACATGCCGCAGAGTCATACAGCACACAGCCTTTCAAAGCCTGCCTCCTTTCACTTGGCGCCGTGCACTGAAGTCCTCCGTGTTCCATGTGTCTGCTCTTGCTTCCTTTCAGTTACTCTGTGGTAATGCATTTAGGGACTGGGGCCTACGACCAAGCACACTTGGTTTTTTCCAGGGCTTTGAGATAAGGTTCTTTGTGTGTGAGCATAGTTTTCATTTCTCTTGGGTAAATATTCAGGAACAGAATGACAAGGACACTGACTACTAGAGCAGTGTTTACAAGAAAGGGCCAAGTCATTTTCTAAAGTGGCTAAAGCCTTCCTTGTATTATTCCTTAGGTGCTCATATTTGTAATATACTAATAAAATCTATTCTTGTTTTCTTTGACATTTTATTGTAAATTTTTTCAAGCATTTTTGAAGTAAAAGTTATTGTAATAAGCACCTATTGTGCCCTTACCAGCATCAACAATTAATTATTGCACTCCCAAACTTGATTAAATACATTCTTACTTGAATATCTTCTGGCTATTAATATCTAATTTTACTGTGGTAGGAGGATATTTTATATAATTTGTATCATTTTAAATGTACTGCTGCCTATGTTATGGCTAAGATAACAACCACTGTTACTTCAAAAACATGCTCACTCTTGTCTAGGAGATGCTCTATAAATATCAGCTTATAGTGAGTTTTTAAAACAGCCCCACTGCTCAGCCTTACAGACCAGGCAGTGGTGACACACACCTTTAATCCCAGTAGCCATACTAGGGATTAAAGTAACTGGGCAGTAGTGGTGCACACTTTAAATTCCAGTCCTAGAGAGGAGTATAAGACATGAGGAGACAGCTCTCAGACACAGTCTCATTCTGAGGGTTCAGGAAGCAGGATCACCATTTTGGACTGAGGTAGCCCATGGCTGGCTGTTTTGCTTTTCTGATCTTCAGGCAAGCTTTATTTATTAAAATACAAATGAAATATCACTACATCAGTTGGGTCCAGATGTTCAAGTGTTATTCTAGCCTTGTATCCTGATGGCTTTTTGTCTATTAGTTCTATCAGTTACTAAGAGAGAAATGTTGAAATCACATTTATAGATATGTCTGTCTTCCTTTTGTTGTTATAAGATTTTTACCTCCCTTAATGTGGCTCTTCCTTATATCAGATGTATAAATATTTAGGATTCTTACTCTCTCTTGGTTAGTTGATATTTTCATCTCCTTTCATCCTTGGTAATGTCATTTGCTCTAAAAATCCACCTTGACTGATAAGACTATACTTAGCATGATCTCACGGCATGTTGTATGTATGTGAACCTAAGGGCAACACACTTTGACTTCCTGCTCCGGGCCTTGGGCTGTCATGTCGTGTATTTTACATCTACGTACGTTATAAGTTCCACAATACGTTTGCTTTGTGCGGTTTGTTTGTTTGTTTGCCATAGACAGAATAGTAATTTTTCAGTTAGTTGCATAAATGAGGGCCATGAGCTTGCATTGACTGACACACATTCGCATCTCCATTGCTCTTCATCCTGCTTTATAGGTCAGGGTTTCTGGCTGGCCGTCCCCTGCCGGCATCACTTCCTTTACCTTTCCTCATTACTGCTGACCTGGTGCTGATGGGCTCGTTTCGGTCTGCTGCCTAAAGTCTTCTCTTCATCTCTGCTGTTCAAAGGTGTTTTTTGAAGAGCAGAGGATCCTAGGTTGACAATGTGTTCTTTCATGTCCTGGTTTTATGTTGATTCACCATCTGAGGGCTTGACCTGTTTCCAACAAGAGCTGCTCTGTGCATCTTGCCCGGCTCTGCTGTATGAAATCTGTCTAGCGGTGTTTCTGACTCCTCTCCATCTGCAGTTGTGAGCCATGACAGCTTTGAAGGACTGAGGTATAGTTTTCTTCATAAACTTGAGCTTCTTAGGATTCCTAGATCTCTGGATTTTTTATTAAATCTATAAACTTTCCAACTGTTAAATTTTCTGTTCACTGCTTCTCTGTCTGTGACCTCCCCACTTCCTCTTCTGTTTTCTCTCCCATCTCTCTCAGACTAGGGTCAAGTTGGCACCATTACTAAAGTACCCTCTAAATATTCAATCTGATGCTTAATGTATTTTGAGGCTTCTTGAAGTTGTCCAGCCCTATGGGTCTAGGAGAATGGCAGCTTTCCCAGCCTTTGAGGGCTCTTTCTCCAACATCACTGGCAGCTACAGGTATCCCCAGTGTTACTGTATCAATCCTAGTCTCTGTTTGCCTTAAGTCTACCTGTCTGCAACTGCAAAGCACTGGGCTCCCATCCTGCAGCCTGCTTATTAAGCCAGGTAATTGTAAGAGTCACTTTTTTTATCTCTTTTCTTGAGGATCGCTGTTCTGTGTCCCCTGTTCCCAGTTCCTCACCCCACTGTGGACTGTGGCAAAACATCAATGTGTGTATTGTTTACTAGGCTAAATCCTTCCTTCGTGGCTGACATAGTAAGTAAGGGTGATGGCCGTCTTCAGATGTGAAGTAGGTTACACGTAGGCATGCACCGTGGAGAAAATGTGAAGTCCACCAGCGCATCAGTCACCCAGTTTGCCCTGGCCTGACTCACATGTGGTTAGACTGGTTATAGTGCCCTCTGCAGTGTACACTGCAGTATAGTACACTGTACACCCCAGCCCTGGCAACAGTTTAGTGTGTTATACGGTGTATGCCATATATTACCTTCATAATGTAAAAATCCCAAATTCCGATGTTCGCCTAACTCAGAGTGGTGTAAGACCTGAGGGCTTGTATGTTTTTTCAGAGTGTGCTTTGCTGAACTAAAGCCCACTCCTCTCACAGCCTACTTAACTTTTGGTTCTTTTTGCTGATCATCTTCGTGCATTTCTCCAGCTTTGCAAACCTGGGCATACTTCATGTAACCAAGAAAAAGGTGTTTGAAACCCTAGAAGCACGGATGACAGAGGCGTGTATAAGGGGCTATAATCCTGGACTCTTGGTGCATTCTGACCTTGCCTATCTACAAGCAGAAGGTGGAGGAGACCGGCAGCTCACAGGTGAGCAACCTTGGCCAGCCTTACGTAAGGCTGCTGTGTCTCAAAAGAATGACTGTGTCCATCAGCCTGTCAGCCCATGAGGGCAAGGGGCTAGTGCAATTGAGTTGTTCTGCACTAGACACCTCCCTCATGCACAAAGCCTTACACACTGATTTCCCTTCTCCGTGCAGCCGGTGCTGTAGCCGGCATTTTTCACTCTGCTCTCTCACATACTGTGTGTGCCTTAAACTCTGAACCAAAGTAGAAAGGCAGGACAGGGAGTGGATGGCATAAGACAGTTGTTACAGTACTCAGAGAAAATGCAGGTTTCCGTTGATGGCTTTAATTTTGAACAATTTAATGGGGGCTGTTATATAAAATTTTTCTAATGGTCAGAATTTCAAGCCAAATTAACCAAAAGGAAAAAGAAGACCTAAATGATTAAATTAAAGATGAAAAATGGGGAATCATTACCAGAGATCCAGGTGACATTCATAGGATCATTATGGCATGCCTTGAAAACATATATTCCAAAAACTAGAAAATCTTACAAAAACTGGTAAATTCAGATATATTTGGTATGTCAATATTAAACTAAGAAGATATAAATAACTTAAAGAGACCTAAAACAAGCAATGAAATTGAAACAGTAATAAAAATGTCTTCCAACTAAAAAAGGCCCAGTCCCAGATGGAATCACAGCGAAACTCGACCAGACCTTTGAAGAAGAATTAACATAAATTATCCTTAAACTGTTTCATAAAATAGAAAGGGAAGGAACATTACTGAATTAATCTTCTGAAGCCAGTATAATCTTTATACCAGACCCAGATAAAAGCATAACAGAAAAAAGAGAAAAGAATCCAATTATGAACATGGATTATTAAGTTCTTAATAAAATGATACAAACCCAATTCATCAACACAATATAAAGATTATTGACCATGATCAAGTTGGCTTCATTCTTAGAACAGAGAATGGTTCGGCATATGAAGATTAATCAATGTAAGGCATAAATGGACTTGAGAACAGAAACTGCAGGTCATCTAAATAGATGCAGAAAACTTTGGACAAAGCACAACATCCCTTTATGATCTTCAAAAGAATAGGAATAAGAGAACTATACTTCAGCATACAATAGACATATAGCCAATAGTATTTGTACTGAAGGGAAAATGAATGCAGTTCCGTTGAAAGCAGGAATAAGACAAGGTATCACCTTTCTCTACTCTCACTCAACATAGTGCTTAAAAGCAGCAATAAGGAAAGAGAATTAAATAAAAGGATACAAACGGGGAAGGAAGAGGTCAAAATATCTCTATTTGCAGACAATATAATCCTATATACAAGAAAGCCTCAAGAGTCCACTGGAAAAGCTTAGGTCTGATGAAGTGTCAGGGTACAGATTCAACATGCAAAACTCAGTGACTTTCCTATATACCAGTATAAAACATGCCGAGAAGAAATCAGCAGACATATCAACCGTGTCTAGTGATAGCCATGCCAATAGCTTCAAAATAAGCAAACCAGATTCCTGGCAATAAGCTAACATATGAAAAGGCCTTTGCAATGAAAACTTTAAGACACTGAAGAAAGAAACAGGGAACCATAGATGGGAAGACCGCCATGCTCCAGAGTCTACATCATTAATATCACAAAAATGTTACCAAGGGTGGTCTATAGATTGAATGCAATCTACATCAAAATCTCAATGGCATCCTTCATGGAAATAAGGGACATCTATCCTAAAATTCATATAGAAGCAAAAGGCCTCAGGTAGCCAAAGCCATAGGGAAGTAAAAAGGGTATTGCTAGAGGTATCACAATTGCTGCTTTCAAGTTATACTGTAGACCCATGGTAACAAAAACAACATGGAACTGGCATCAAAACAGACATATAAATCAGTGGAATAGAAAATTAGGCAATAAATACAATTATAGCCACCTGATACTTGAGAAAGATGCCAAAATATGCATTAGAGAAAAGAGCTTGTTCAACAAGTGACGCTGGGGAAATGGATAGCCATACATAAAGAAGGGAACTAGATCCCCGCCTCATCCAGTACCAAATCCATTCAGCATGGATCAGAGGTCTCAGCGTAAAAGTCGATTGTCCGAAACATACAGAAAGTGCTCCGTGAGGCGGGTAGGCAAGGGCTCTCTGGAAGGCGCTCCAGCTACTCAGGAAATAAAATCAACCACTAACAAATGAAATTAGAAAGCTTCTGTGAAACAAAGGAAATTGCCTCCAATATGGGAAAGAGTTTCTGGTGGCCATGTATCTGACATATTAATATCTGGTTATATCAAAAACCCAAAAAAATTAAATTCCAGGAAAGCAAGCAATGCGGTCAATGAGTGGGCTAAGTAACAAGGGCAGGGCTCTCAAATGATGAAGTTAGGAAATGCTTTACACCCCTCACCAGTAAAGTTGCTTCAGAATTCCATCTCTCCCCAATTAGAATGGCAGTCATTAAGATAACAAGCAGCTGCAGCCTGGCATGGGCCCCGGCGGCCTAGGGCTTGCCTAGTGTAGGCAGTTCTGGGTTGGATTCCCAGCACTGTATGGAAACAGATAGGGTAGCACACGATCCCAGCGCATGGGAGATGGCGTCAGGAGGAGCTGAACTGCACGGTCACCCTCGGCTGTATATTGCTGTTGTTCAGCAGGTTCTTTTCACAAACTCTGCGGGCCTGAACTCGGTCCCCATGAGCACATGGCGGAAGGAGAGAACCACTTTCCTCGGGTTGCCCTCTGACCTACACATAGGCACTGCAGCCAGCAAATGACAATAGATAAATAAATGAGAAAATCAACATGGAGAGTTCTCAAAAGTAGAGCTGCCATGTGTATACTTGCAAAACTCTAAGTCAACATACTACACAGACACGTCGACTTGCACATACATGTTTGTTGCAGCCATATTCATGAGTCAAGTTAAAGAGTCCTCCTAGCTCTCCATCACCAGGTGATGGATAAAGGAAGTATGATATATATGCATAATGGAGTTTTATTCAGCCACTAAAAAAGGCATACCCAGGGTAGTCTATGCAGCGGGAACTGACCATGTCAACTGCAATAAGCCAGACTCAAAACATCACATGCTGCCTCTCCCCTTTCATATAAATGTGTTAAGATTATTTGCACATATGTGTGTAGGACATGAAAGTGAGAGGAAGGTATTCTGTTGGTAGAAGGGAAATAGTGGGTACGGGGGGGGGGGAGGGAGCCAGGAGGCTGTGGGACTGCGTATGGCCCGAGGGCTTGGTCTGCTGGGATGAAGACATCTCTCTGAAGCCTGTCACTATGCCAGTAAAAACCTTTAAGGAAGTGATTCTAGAGGAAAATAGTTGGTGTTTCAGATGGTCTTTGTGTGGGCTTCTGAAAATACACTGTGTTAAATGTTCCCACTCTCACCTGCCCGGGCCTGAACAGACTGTACTGTGTGACCCTAGACAGGGAGAAGGAAATCATCCGCCAGGCGGCTCTGCAGCAGACCAAGGAGATGGACCTGAGTGTGGTGCGCCTCATGTTCACAGCCTTCCTTCCCGACAGCACCGGCAGCTTCACCCGGAGGCTGGAGCCCGTGGTGTCGGACGCCATCTACGACAGCAGTGAGTAGCCGTCCTGAGGCAGGGCAGCCTCACCTCACTGCTTACTAAAGCGTGAGGCCTACAGTCACCTTGAGTGCTAGTTTATTGTCTACAAAGTGTGACCACTGCAGTCTAGGGAAGAGGGTTGGTGTCCATCTTAGGCCACACCCACTGGAATGTTCTTTCTTCTGAAAGTGAATTTATGTCTTGACGTGTAACACCGATTTCTTACTTCTGGACATGAGACTGTAAAATAGCTGGCTGGTGCTCTTTAAAGTAACCTTATTTTTTTTGCCCCTGGCAGCTATAAAGAGAAATTAATAAAAGACAATTATTATTTTTATCTGCCCTTGTCCCCACTTGGTAATACACTCATTAAGACAGGAACTTCGAGGTAATTCAAGAAACAGTATATTGTTTCTTCTGGTCTGTAGATACTAGAACGTGGAGGGCTTTCCATAGCCTTTAGCACTTCCTGTGTAACTCTGTTGTTTGCCATGCATTGGGCTTGATAAGCAGCTGCCTTAGGAAGCCTGCAAGCTCAGAAGTCTCATTGAAAGGTTATGGAATATGATGTAAAAGAAAAGCTTGTGTTCCATATGCATCAGCTAGATGATTTGTCTGATTTAAACAAGTGTAACGGGAAGTGAAAAGTTTATCAAATAAAAAAGATTCTTACTCAACGGAGAACCTTAAAACGCAGCTGTTGGAGTTTTTAAAGGGGAAGCTTCATATTGCTTGCTAGTACACGCAGCTTTGCCCCAAACCACACAGAATGCTAATTTAGTATGGGGAAAGGAAACAGAACATCTTCATTTTTCTTTGTAGAATAAAAAATAAGGTAGCTTAAAAACTGTACTTTTCTTAAAACTTTTAGGACTTTTGTAAGTGGCATAAAATTAGCATGAAGCAAGCCACTGGCCTGGCAGTTCTGAAAACCTCAGGAAACCTTCCTTCCATATCAGCCTGTCTCTTAGGGGAACCAAATGCCATCATCCAGGGAAGCAAATGCCACCATCCACTCCTCACCTGCTTGGGGATAGTGAGTGATCCAAGGCCGAGGAAGTGCTCCGAGGACACTGGCAGCTCTTCCTGCTTTGTTTGTGTCTTTGTAATAGCAGTAGGAGTGAGCTCATCTGTGGAACTTTGTGAGACCAGGGCTAACCTAGGGTGTGCATTGTTTTCTCCCTGCGGACAGAGGCCCCCAATGCATCTAACCTGAAAATCGTAAGGATGGACAGAACAGCAGGGTGTGTAACCGGAGGAGAAGAAATCTACCTTCTCTGTGACAAGGTTCAGAAAGGTATGTGTACACCCCAGGCTCCAGACGTGAAATGTAGTTGTCAGGTTCCTCTGGGAGTTGCTCACAGTAGACCAGGGGTGTTCTCCCTTTTCCTGTGGGATCTCTCAGAAACATTTTCAACTGTATAATGTGTTGTTTTTGTAAAACCTGAGTACATAGTTCAATTTCCCAATGAAGTAAAAGGATAGTGATTATACATAGAGCCGCTCAGCATGCTAACACTTAATAAACTTTGTTCCTGGTACTCAGTTAAACTAAAGTAACTGTTATTATCTGAGTTTTACATAACATAAAATTACAGACCCTGCTTCTATTTCTGTGCTGTATTGTATGTGGGGGAGCTCCCCAGCCCCCTCCACGTGTCCCTCTGATGCCAGTGGGGAAAGAGAAGGGTGACGCACACAGGTTCCTCAGCACATTTCCCTCGGTGTGTACTCTGAGAAGTTCCTGGTGTTTGCTGTCATTAGCTATAGCAAGATTGGGAAATTAGTAAAAGCTGAAGGGGTAGTTACTTTCCCAAACTTCATTTTAAATAAAATTACAAATAAATGTTCTATTGTAAAACAAGTTTGTTTAGCCTGGTGTCTCAGGGTTTCTACTGCTGTGTCAAACCTCATGTCATGATCAAAACCAGCTTGAGGGTGGAGAGAATCTATTTTAGCTCTCAGTTCATAGTCCATCATCCAGGGAAGACAAGGCAGAACTCAGAACTGGAGCATGGAGGCAGGATCTGATGCAGAGGCTATGGAGGCTATGGAGGAACACCGCCCCTGGATTGGTCCTCATAGCTTGCTCTGCCTGCTTTAAAACCCAGACCCACCTGCCCAGGGATGGCACTGTCCACAGTGAGCTGGGCCTTCCCACATTATCAGCCAAAACCAAGTACACCACAGGCCAGTTTGGTGGGGACATTTTCCTCAGTTGAAGTTTCCTCTTCCCAAACGACTCTGGCTTGTATCAAGTTGCCAATGAAACTAATCTCAGCATGGCTGGTATCAGTCTACACCCAACCCACTGAACCAAAGTCATGTTCATTCCCAGACCCTTGGCTGTATGTGCCATGGGCAAAATTATTTGTATTTAATTCTTAATATTTATTATTAAACTGAAATGTCTCATCATCAGAGGCCTTAGAAGACCATCTATATCATATTGATACAATGACTTGACCATACTATTCTCAATACTGCCCATAATGCACCTGGAGATGGGGGTACCTGAGGGTCTGGGGACCCATGCTAGCAAGTGTGTGGCCTGGTTAAGAAGGTGGGCTCAGAACCTACTCTTGGGTACCAGTCCCTGCTGTGCCAACCCTGCCCTGGGAGAAACCACTAGAAACAACAAACCACACCTTGAAGAGATATGATGTGGCATTCCCAGGGCCAGTCTTGTCACCAAACCATGGTCCTGGCTCTAAGGTCTCAGTGTGTTAGGTCCCTCTGACTAAAGGAGGCAGCTAAGCCACGGAGGGGTTCAGCTGTGCAGAGGTGCCTCCAAAGGACAGAAGAGAGCTCGCTGTGCACTGAACATTTAGAATAAAAACATGACAAACTGAATGTTAGTATTGTAATACAGGTGCAGTTCCCTATCACATACATACGTAAAATGGAAAACAAAGGGTTGGAGGTAGGATAAACAGAGACAGACAGACAGACTATGAAAATGACAGATGTCCTACTCTACTAAGTCTGGGATAGACCTATTCAAAGGCAAAGAACTGGATCAGAAAACAGGGAGATGGTTTATTCAATCCTAATATATCTAAAATTATATTAACATAGACATACCAACTTTCACCAGTCAGTAGTGTGGTCCTGCATAAGAACTGAGAAGTATAGTCAGAGAGATGCCAGCCTGAATTGCATGCCATGGTTCTGTTGAACTAGAATCTGTGACTAGAGGGTTAAAAACAAATCCTGGTTCCCTCACAAGAGGACATGGCCGTCGTGGTATTTAAACCAGTTGCTTAGTAGGGAGTCAGGAAGTCGTATGTGGCGGTAGGACAGCAGAGACTGTAAGAGCTGGGGCCCTGCCTCTGTGATGCTTACATCCTGACTCCCTCACTTCTCAGCCATTCCTCCTTGGGTATCTGACTTAAGACATGATCTGAGGCTGGCAAGGTAGCACAGAAGTAAGGGCACTTGCTGTCAGGCCTGACAACCTGAGTGCAACCCCTGGGATCGCCATGGTGGAAGGAGTGGACCACCTTCCATAAGTTACCCCTGAGCTCTGGATGTGCTTGTAACATACACGTGTACTCCCACGCATATGCACACACCAATAGACCACAGATTCTTTCTGCAAATGAGGACAGCACTAGTACACCTACATCCCAGGACTGGTTTGAGGACTAGATGAGTTCATATTTACATGTAAAGCACTGAGGACAGCGTCTGCCACATGAGAAGCTTCATTTATGTCAAGTGTTACAGCGTACATCTCCATACCGGGCTGAGTCACACCTACGAGTTCTGATAATCTTCCATCCTTCAAGTTTCCCAGAAATGAAGTAGTTTAAGGGTGGAGAAATGGAAGGTTCATATGTTGACTAAGACAGAGCTTAATGGATTGAGCAAATCTAATACTCTGCCACTGTGAATAAATAGTAGATCCCATTCCCAGAGTAAATAGTGTGTATATAGTGGAGTCAGTGATCTGTGAAGACTTTAAATGGTGCAGATCTCCTGCTACTCATTCTTTTCAAAGCATTTACATTTGCGTGAGGTAGAGTTATGTGCCAGCTGCATTTGCTAGCATGCTCGTCAACGTTGCTACACCCATTGCAGTCATATGCCTGCATGTGACTGTTTGCAGATGACATCCAGATTCGGTTTTATGAAGAGGAAGAAAATGGTGGAATTTGGGAAGGATTTGGAGACTTTTCCCCCACGGATGTTCATAGGCAGGTAGGTGGGTCGATACTGCGGGTTTTATTTTAATACATGTTCTGCCTCAGTGAAATTCAGTGCTCTGTTTCCACATACTGAAAAAGAGACCGTCATAAGTCTCTTTAGCGTCCATACAGAGGGCTATTTTTATGGCTCTTCCAGAGAAGTGCCCAAACATAGAGCTATGGGCAAGGTGCTGCTAGAACATTGGCTCAGAGAGCCTGGCATGGCACCTCGTGGGTGTCTGCTGTCCGGGTGCTGAAGGCAGTGGCCCTCAACTCCTCCCTTGCAAATGTCTCAGTATTCACCATTACGGCAAAGCCTGAGGGAAGGAGGCTGAGACGGATGCCATCCTGAAGTGCCAGGGTCTCCAGCTGCTTAGATGACCATGGTGAAGAATGACTTCTGTGATGGAATATCATGCAGTTACTAGAAAAGGGGAGTCTGTGCCCAAACAGAGACCTGAAACAGTGCTAAGACTTATGAGGTCATTGATTGAGGACATGCTGTATATAAAAACAGTTCAGTGTTCACATGCCCAGGAAGGCTGAGAAAATGACAGCAGCTCCCTCCAGGAATCTGCACTGAAGAGGAGCCTGAATGTGAGAGTTACCTGTGTGTGCCACTGTGCTTCTCCTATATTTTATGAGACCTTGCTGTTGTGAATATAAACATAGAAAAGACGAAACTGAGTATATGTTCAGTGCCTGACTGTTTCAGTATGACCCCAGATTAGCACATGATGCCTCCAGCCCAGCGTTACTTCCCGTGGCATGTCTGGCCTCAGGCTGGCAGTGGCGGCCCCGATTCCATCTGCTTCCACACCCAGTCCTTCACGTGCTGCCCTGTATAATCTTGGAGGTGTTTAATGCAATTTGAAAGAGAAATAACTAAGATGTAGTAATTAGGATAATTAACCAGCATACTGTTGGGTTTTACTTTCACAGGGGCAATATAATAAAAACATATGCTGGGCTGTGGTAGTGCACGCCTTTAATCCCAACAGTTGGTAGGCAGAGGCAGGCAGATCTCTGTGAGTTCAAGTACTACCTGGTCTACAGAACAAGTTCCAGGACAGCCAGGACTGTTACACAGAAAAACATTATCTCAAATAAATGATAGATAGATAGATAGATAGATAGATAGATAGATAGATAGATAGATAGGTAGATAGGATGGGTATAGCATACTGGCTGGAACTTTCTCCAGGTGCTGGATTTCATCACACTTTATTTAAGCCTAGAGTATAAATGTATACATACAGAATGTGCCTGGTGCTCACCACCACCAGATAACAAATACCCTACACCAATGTTTGGATTTTTTTGTACCCTACAGTTTGCCATTGTTTTCAAAACTCCAAAGTATAAGGATGTCAACATTACAAAACCAGCTTCTGTATTTGTTCAGCTTCGGAGGAAATCGGACTTGGAAACGAGTGAACCGAAACCCTTCCTCTACTACCCTGAAATCAAAGGTACCTGGGTTGTTTAGACTCTGCTGTATGGGGGTGAAGAGTTTATTTTTAGAGACCAGAGGATAATGTATTGAGGTCATGGAATGACCTCTACCGTTGAGCTGTAACCCCAGTTCTCCATTTATAGTAAGTGCCCAAAGCAGAAGCATCCACAAACCATATGATGTGGAGACAGCCCTGGATCCCATGGTCTAAAGGCACCTCCAAAATCGTCTTCTTCAGTCAGAAGCATTTGGGATGTTATTGAGGATGAATAAAATCAAGGCTCCCTGGCTTTATAAAATAGATGATCAGAGCAGGAGTGTGGCACCTTGTTTGTCCTGGGAGAGATGATCTGAGTGCTGAGATGAAGGAAGCTGAGGCAGGTGAGGGAGGCCAGACCCCGGCGCTGGAGTGTGTGTAGTCTGAGGGGTTCTACATGGACACTAGAGTGATGGCTAGGCCTGCCCGCGTGCTGTCTGGGATGGCTCAGGCAGAAGGATGCAAGAATCCAGTGGTGCTTAGGAAGTGTTCAGACAGGTCCCAGTGCCTGGGAGTGAGCATCCAGCAGACACTGCCGTGGAGGTGCTCTGGAGACCCGGACCTCGGGTGCAGGAAGTGAAAGAGAGGCTCAGAGTCTCAGGTGGGAACTTACAGTGTGACTAAATGGATAGGAGGATCAAGGGAGAAAAGTGTGAGGGTGAAAGAGAAGCTCCGTGTAAACATGTTTCAGTTCAGGCCAAGTGTAGGGAGAAGGCCAATCAGAGGCCAGATCCCAGTGTCGGTTAGGTCAGCAGCATGACTGTCCCCAGATGCAGGGTTCTGGCTGAGATTGGGTCCAGAGGGGCAGCCACACTGGGGACCCTGGGTGTTGCTTCCCTGAGGGCACAGCATGGTGGTATTCAAGAACCTCTGTGGCAGAACCATTTCGAAAGCATTTGTGAGAGTTCATATTTCTTTCTGAGGTATGACCGGCTGCTGCTGGGTCAGATGTATGGTATATTCCGTGGCTGGCCTACTTCCTTCCTGGTCTGAAGTCTTCTAGATCCTTCTGCCCACACAAGGCAATATGAAAACCCATGCTGTACCTGAGGCCCTACCCTCTGAAAATAGGAGAAAAAAGTAGAATTCACCTTGTGAAATATGCCTTCAAAATAATGTTATCTTTGCTGATGCAGAATGATGAGAACAAGAAAAGAAAGCACAGGTTAGCCACACAGGACGTGAGCCTAGGAATGTCCCAGGCTTGACTCCCAGACTGCCTTTTCTGGCAGTGTCTGCATCAGCAGAGTGCACTAGCGGAGGCCCAGCTTCCTCAGCACTCCACCTCAGCAGAGCAGGGGCTCTCTACTGCCTGGCTTAGAGGACGGGGTTCTCTGAAGGTCCAGTGTCATCGACAGACTTCCAACACACACCATCTAGGCCCTCACGAATACAGATACAGCTCCATAGAAAGCAAACAATATAAGAATTATCTGGAGAAATAGAAGTGGTCACAACTCCAAAGAGAGAATGGCTGCCGTGCATGTATTATGATCAAGTTATTATATTAGAACTCTTTAATTGGAGATTATAGATTTCCTTGTTTTGTTTTTTTAATATTTTTTCTTTCTAATGTATAGGCACCATTGCCTGTTTGTGTATCTGTGCACCACACCCATGCCTGGGGCCTGAGGAAGCTAGAAAGGGGTTTCAGAACCCTGGAAATGAGGTTTCAGAGTTACCATGTGGGCACAAATATAATGAAGAAGGCTAACAATACATTAGATCCATGAATTAAGGCATTAGAAGTATACAAAACATTGCCCTCCCGTTGCCACCCTGAACTCTGTGTGCCTTTGGAGTCATTTATTGATACCTCATCTTACAAACACTTCTTGGGGACAGCGAGATCAGGGAGACAAAATAACCAAGCAAGAGGTGATTATGGGGTGAGAAGATGCTCAAGGATCTGCTGCACTGAGTGTTCAGTAGGAGAAACTGGAAGTTGGGATGGACAGCAGTCACGTTTAAAGCTATGAGTGACATGACCATGCTAAATACAGGCATTTTCCAGAGACCCTGGAAACAGACTGGGGTAATTTCAAGGTGCACGTGCAGGAAAGGCTGGCAGAGGCTGGACTTCTCTCTGTACTGCAACATCACCAGCTCTTCTCCACGGTCAATCTTAATGAGGTGTTATGAGCAACACTGTTTTGAAGTGTTGCCCACAAAGCAGGAGTCTGCTGTGATGAAAAGTCACCAGACCCTGGGTCTGACCTCTCGGCCCTGTGATGAGAAAGTCACTTAGCCACCCCAGCTTCAGCTTCCTTCTCTGTGGGAGGAGATTCTGCAGACGTGGCCTGAGCTTCCTTCTAGAGCATGCACTAGCGATATGCCCTGTGAAGCACCTGGGAAAGCAGCCGAGAGACTGAGTGAAGCATGAGGGGGTGGGGGGGATTTGAAACCTGAGATGTGAAGGCTCATTTGTGAAGGTCGTCCTGCAGCATTTTCTAAATTAGGGTCCTGACACTGAAATAATCCTGGCAATGGTATAGCATATATTTTGAAAATTATCCCTTAAAAAATTGAATTTGGAGGCTAGAGAAATGGTTGAGCAGTTCAGAATGCTCATTGACTTCAGAGGACATGAAATCTGTCTCCAGCACCTACATAGGCCAGTTCACAGCTGCTTGTAACTCTAGCTGTGGGAGACAGCACCCTCTTCTGGCTTAAACAGGTACCTGCTTACTTGCGGCTTACACTCACAGACACATAAACAAAAACAAACATTTAAAAACTTTGATTTCATGGTGAAAAGTAAGGCATCTCTACTTCAAAAGGGAATACACAGTAAATGTGAAGCCTCTTTGCTTGAACCATATCAGCAAACAACATTTGGGCTGGGAAGACAGCTCAGTGGGTAGAACATTTGCCATACAAGCACTGGGACCTGAGCTCAGAAGCCAGACACATAGCGTGAGTGACAGTAACCCCAGTGTCCCCACAGGAAGATGGAAAATGGATGCAGGAGAATCTTCAGACGCTCAGCAGCTAGCTAGTCTGGGATGCACAGCAGCAAAGAGAGCTGGTCTCAAGCAAGGTGGGAGGCGAGGACCAGCACCCAAGGTTCACGGCTGACCTCCACATGCATGACGTGGGCAAACCACGCCCCCTCACACATGGGCTGGGGTGTCTTTTATTAAAAATAGCATTTCTAAAGATGAGTAAGTTACCCATTGTGTTTCATGTTCCTACAGTGGACTAATATTCCATGTAAGAGCAACAGTTTATAGGCTGTCTAAGTGAATCTAGGTGTTAGTTATGGTGTAACTGGTGGGGAAACTTTATGAACCTTTCTACAAATTTTTAGTTTGGAAGTAGCCAGAGTGTCTTCCCCCAAGCTCATTCCTTTCATAGCTAGAAAGCTATGGTTTTCTTCATAACCATCCTGGTGTGCCCAGCTCTGACTTTAAAGGAACTAGCAGTCCACCATGTTACTCTGCTTTCCCCCTAATAGTCCAGAAGCACCAACCTTGTGCCTCACCATGGGTGATGGAAACAGCCATGGAACTAGAAAAGTGAAGATCTTTCTTAAACCATCATGAAAACTGGCATTGAAAAGTCCGACACAGGACAATTGTTACGATTGGCCTGTTCACTGGATAGAGAAAACCACAGGGACTGTTTAATGTAAACAAAAGCCACCTTCACTTCTCAGCCCCCAAGACAAAGGAAACAAAGGAGTGTCTGCTAGGAAACTGGCGGACTGCAAAGGAACAGGATACCTATAGGCACAGTGGCACGGCGGCAGATCCCACACACACACACAGTGACACGGCGGCAGACCCCCCCCCCCCCCCCCCCCCCCCACACACACACACACACACGCACAATGACACGGCGGCAGACCCCACACAGTGGCAGGACTGAAAGCGTAGCGCTGATGGCCACACAGGCCATGATGGAACGGAGGGCATTGCAGATGGTGGTCACATGGCAGTAACAGAATTATGGAGGACATCTGTGCTCATGAGGAGCACAGGCAGTGAGAAACAAGAAATAGAGAACCCCATGCAGAGCAGCAAACCAAAGTCTCAAGGCATCTAGACCTGGACAGGCCTCTATCCCAGAGGCAATCTCTGTGTTTGAGTCTGAGACTCTAGGGCCCAAACCGTCAGTCACCTCCAGAACCTGTAACCCTTCTCTGTGTTTCCGGGCTCTACCTCATCTCTCTCTCACTATTGTGAAAGAATACCCCCTGTTCCTCCGACATCAGGTCCTTGGTCTTTACAGACGTTTGGCAGACCACTGTGTTTATACGTGCATACCATCACAGTGCCCACTAAATCTCTCTGCCTTCAAATTGAGATAGAGGGTCCTCGACAGCAAAGACGCCCTGCTGTGCCCCTGATCCCAGCACCTAATTCAGTGTAATCCATCATGCACGTTAGCTGGGTCGTCATTGTCTTAGGTGAGCAAGAACAACTGTTGAGGATGTCAGCTGCATATGGCGGTGCACACCTCTAATCCTAGCCCTCAAGAGACAGAGGCAGTTGAGTCTGTGTGTGTTTGAGGCCAGCCTGGTCTACATAGTGAGATCCAGGCAGCTAGGGCTATATAGTAAGACCCTGTCTCAGTATAAATAAATAAAAGTACTCTTTGAAGAGTGTGCATCTTCAGGTTATCTAAATTTTGAAGATCAATTGGATCTTTCACCCACTTGCTAACACTGGGAACTTGGGAGTTGTTGCACAGTGAGGTTGGGTGTGTGCTGTGCTGCGGTTGCCGAGGCTCGCTCTTGGTCTTCATGCCCATTGGAGTAAATACCATGCTTCCTCCTTGGGTGCCTTCCATTTCCCTGTAAGGCATTTAAAAATATCATGAGAATCAATAGTCTCTCTGTGGCTGGTGGTGGAACCTGATCCATCTTTCCCCTCTGGTTTCCCTTCCTGTAAATACAGACAAAGAGGAAGTGCAGAGGAAGCGCCAGAAGCTCATGCCCAACTTCTCGGACAGTTTCGGCGGTGGTGGCAGTGGAGCAGGAGCGGGCGGTGGTGGCATGTTCGGCAGTGGTGGTGGCGGAGGGAGTACCGGAAGTCCCGGCCCAGGTACGAGAAAAGGCTCTTCTGTCTAAAGTTCTTTCATGTTGGTGAGCGACAGTTTTCTTTCCCAGGTTTCCAAGCATGTCTGCTGCTTGAGTGATGGTGGTGTTGCTAATTATGAGATTTCAAATTAATGGAAATTTTCCTGCAAATGTAAAATTTTGACAGAGAAATCGGTGTTTATCTTGCAGTACAACAGCTACTCCCCCATCCAGTTTCACTTTTTGTGGTTTCAGTTATCCGCGGTCAGCTTTAGTCTAAAAATATTACCATTGTCTTGACAAGAGAGACCACATGCCCCAAACTGTTACTACAGCCTATTGTTCTAACTGCCCCGTTACTGTGAGCTGTTGTCGGTCGTCTCCTGTCTTTTACACTGCGAGCTTTACCATAGGTCTGTGTGCATCTGCAGTTCTGGGGTCTTGGAACATGATCTCAGCACAATCCATGGATAACCCCCAAACCTGTAAGAAGGGTCAGTCAGCTGAAGCATTCATCTAGAAGATAGCTTTCTCAAATAAGTTTTGAGTATTTCCCCTTCCCCTTTTTTAGAGGGGCTGTTCTGCTGTTGTGGGAAACATCAAGATGTCTGTCATACCTATTACCGGGACGATGTGTATTATAAACTCCACACGATACTGCAGACTGTAGACACTACATTGTAAAACATTGAGTCAGAAAAACCCCCACTGGAGAGTTAGCAGAAAGGCGCAGTGACGGTATGTGGATGACCTGCACATATTCCAGTAAATATCTATGAGCTCCAGCCATCTATTGATACTAGATTTTTATTATCATCACACCATGATTGTGAATGTAGAATGGCGGCTGCTCTGTTCCTGATGTTAGCTCGAGCATTTCCTCGTGCTGATGCAGTTCTTGTGGAAGCATAACCAAGTAGCAAGTTTAATGACTCGTACTGGAGGAGTGAAAACCAACCCTATAGCATAACTGACCTGAGTGCTGCTTCCTGTTTTCTGGGTAATGTGCTGTGCTGAGCTGTGCTGTGCTGTGCTCAGCTGTGCAGCATGGCTTTCCCTTTATTCCAGATAACTTGTAATTGCTTTAAACTGTCCCGTCAGAGCGTGTGGTGCCGAGTGCTGGCTGCTCCTCTGAAGAGCCTTATCAGTCCGTTCTTCCACCAAAAATAATGAAAAAGAAAGTGGCGGCCTTTTTTTTCCATCAGTATAGTATTGTATTTGGGTTTTTCTCATCAGGGCTCATCTTGTTTAGTTATTTTAATGGACCTCTAAGTCTTGGTGTAAGTACTTTTTCCCCTTCATCTGGGAAGAAAGGCCCTTCTCAGCATTAACTCTCCAAGCTGCCAGCCTGGGCAGTCCTGTGTTGCCACAGTGGAATTCAACCGTCTTTCCTTCGGTGACTCTCGGGCAAAGCCCTGTAAACTGGCACTGCCCCCCACAAAGGCGTGCTCCCCTGAGCATGTGCACAGTCGGCTAACAGTCTTATGTCCCCTTTGTCTCCTTGCTGCCTCAGGGTATGGCTTCCCGCACTACGGATTTCCTACTTACAGTGGGATTACATTCCATCCTGGAGTCACTAAATCCAACGCTGGGATCACCCATGGTAAGTCCCGCTCAGATACCAAGAAAGAAAAATGCATGGACAACAGTGTCATTTTCAAAAGCTTTAGAAGATAACTTCCCAGTAAATTCATATTTTTATAATTCTAGGCCAGCATAAAGAATATTCCTGACACTTACATATTTACTCATTACATTGCATGAATGAAAGTAAGGCAGAGGCACAACGCAAAAATTATAGACTTGACTACCCAGACACAAAAGTATCACCTTTTCTGCCTTTTCGCTCAAATGCTCTGCTTTTGAAATCATTTTTCATTTTGTAGGCTTGGCCCTTTCCGCTCACATGCACCCTCTCAGTGCTGTGTCTACAGTCTGCTCAGAGTTTGGCATGCGTGAAATTATTCTATACAGTCTCTTCATATATGCTACCTGTTCGTGCCAGGTGCATATATCACTGTAACCCTTTTTGGAGATCTTACCTGACATTATAGTTTATCGTGTAATCAGGTAACAGTGCATCGAATACAATAGAACTACCTTTTCCATTAACCATGACCTCATGATCCCTGTGCAAGGAGAACGCTAGTCTTGACAGTCTGGACAGAAGGTGGAGTTCAGAAATTTTATTTACTCTTTTCGAAGACACCGCGCTGGTGGTGGCAGAATCAGGTTTCGTACCAGATCTGCCCAAGGATCTTAGGTACCCTTGTCGTACGAGTCACATAACGTGGTTCCAACAACAGCATGATCAGACGTGGAGTCTTGGAGCCACGCTTGGCCAGACTGTGGGTAGAGATGAGCTCTGCACACTTTTCCTTGTTACTCACACTAGGAAAGAAAAATAACTACTTTCAAGAACGTCACATTTTTTCAGCTAACTTTCAGCATGCAGAACTTTATCTCCTTTCTCTCCTTCACAAATAAACGAGATGAGATTCACTCACTGTTTGTGTTGGGTTTTGTTTGAGAATGTCACTGTAACCTTGACTTTGTGTTTCTCCTGCTTCTGCCTTCCAGGAGCAGGTGAGAAGGGTATGGTTGTGAGTAGACACAGCCGATGCCAATGAGATGGGAGGTTTGGGGAGATGAGTTTTTAAATGCTTCTGAATAAAATATTTGTGAATTAAAATATTTCCAAAGCATGCCAGGTATTGTGGTGTGCACCTTTAATCCCAGCACTTGGGAGGCAGAGACAGGCAGATGTCTGTGAGTGTGAGGCCAGCCTGGTCTACATAGTGAGTTCTGCACCAGACCTACACAGCAAGACACTGTCTCCAAAAGTAAATAAAGAAATAAATATAAACTAAATCTAGAACTTACTATTTGTAATGAAGATTCATGTTTTTCCATTTTCAACTAACCTGCCTTCTTTCTTTTTTCTGTCTGCCCTATGTTGAAGTTGTGAGTTATAGTTTCATTATTAGATTTTATTGAGAAAAAGATGATATTTTTGCATTTATCCTAGGAACTACAAATACAGATTTGAAAAATAACCCTAAAGACTGTGACGAGAGTGGTGACCGAGAGATTCTGAATCTCTCTGAGAAGGAACCAGCCGCACAGGATAAGGAGTCTGGCATGTCCAGCGTGAAGACCGATGCAGTAACACTGGCGTCCACCGTGGAAGACAAGGAATGGGGTGCCGGGTTTCAGGGTAGGTGAGCATGCCCACAAGGGTTTCCATGGGCAGCTGGGGAGGGTGCAGTTCTAGGGACAGGAAGGTTTCCTTCCTGTTCATCTCAAAATGATGGGTCAGCATCTTGTTTGAGTGCCCTACAAGGTGCCGTGTGCCTTCCAAGAATCATCTTCATGCAGAGACTTGGGTGTGTTCACCCAGTCATGTGCAGTTCTGGGTAATAAAGGGGCAATGCACTTTGTTCCTGGCCCAGGTAACACAGAAGTTTCCACATCCAACACTCATCCCTCCCAGCAGCCAGCTCAGCTGCTATATTGAAGAAGTTTACCTGAATATGTGGCTTTTATTTCTGTTCTCTGAAGCAGCCGAATCGAAAGGAAATGTCCCTTTTGAACAGGCACACTAGCGTGTGTGCTTAACTCTGGACATCACTCAGAAGGACATGGGAGCCACATATGGTTACCATAAAGTATTTTCTTTTTTCTGTTTTTCAGTTTTCTCTTTGAGATGCTCCATGTATCTATGTATTTTGTATGTCTACAAAACCGGTGAGATGTGCCCTTTTGTGTTGAGGTCACAGATTGTTGTCCCTTGACCTTAAGAGAATGAATTTTCCAAAGATTCTGGTGACTCTCCGAGATGATGTCTGGATCAGAGGGCATGTTTCTTCATTGTGACTCAGACTGGATTCCAGAAGTGATTAGCTTATTATAATAAACAATTGATTATTTAAAATCATGGCAAAATCCAATTTCCCTGAGATTGATTACTCTCCTTAAATCAGAGACACTGACTATTCTCCTTAAAATAACAGATATTTTTCAGTTGTTCTTCATGGCCCACAGACACTCTAAAATCAATCTCTTGGCTGTATTATCTGTCAGTGAGACAATGCCCAATTGTGCTTTTTCTAGTCTCCCCAATCCAGAAGCACCAAAAGGAGCATTTTCAACTAAAATGATGTGCCCTGCCATGCGTGTAGGGGAGGCGAGCGAGACTCAGCTGTGGTTGTGGACATTGCCTTGCAGATAACCTCTTTCTTGAGAAGGCTCTGCAGCTGGCCAAGCGGCATGCCAATGCCCTTTTCGACTACGCGGTGACGGGAGACGTGAAGATGTTGCTGGCTGTGCAGCGCCATCTCACCGTGGTGCAGGATGAGAACGGAGACAGGTGGGTTCAGTGTGGACTGCTGCATAGCGAGCACTGTCTGGGTATGAGGAAGAGGAACAGGCCCGATGCACACTGGCCAGACAGGGATGGCTCTGGGGGGAGTCCTCCGAGAGCCCTGCAGTGTGGCACCTCCCTCTGCAAGATGGTTCAGATGTGTGGATGGCGTGTTAAGTTCTAAACCCTTGCTTTCCTTATTTAAGTAATTGAGAGCATTATTGATAGTTTTGCCAAGTCCGTAAAGCATTGTCTGATGTACCCAAGGAAGTGCCAGGTAATGGCAACAGTATCAGTCCAATATTTAAGAGGAAATGCCACTCCTTCCTAGTTCCTCACTCCTCTGTGGCCTCTGTCCATGTTCACTAGTATGAGAGTGGACCAGGCCCTGCCTGCCTCACCTCACACCATGCCTGCTGTCTGTCCCTGAGTTCTGTTTGCAGAGCCACCTGGCTCCCTTTAAAGCAGTTCTCTAATCCTTTCATTGGGACTTCTGAAATGACTTGAAGGCCTATAAAAATAGCCAGAGACAGCAGTCTTGAGACTCAAGTGCTTTATCAAATGATCCTAAAATAGCATCAACACTGAAAGTCCTTTTCTGTGGAAACGTTCCGGAGTGCTGTGGGTTAAGTCTCAGTTTAAAAACAAAAGGCGTTAGGAGAGTGCCAACCTCAGGAGTTTCATACAGAGACCTTTGTCCTCGTAGCTTGTGGCGTAACCAAGGATGTGGTATAACCACTGGCCTTGTTCTGCAGTACAAGAAGAACCCAGACTATCTTCCCTGCATACAGCCTTGACTAGCAGAAGGTGTCTTTAGGGGAAAAGCATCCAATTACAATTCGATAGCTAATAACCACAGAGCAGGGCAGCTAACCAAGGCAGGACACGGGTGCTCCAAGTGACATCTTTAAGGACCCTCCGAATCAGTGAGTTTGATGAGCACCTGCCTGTGAAGAAGGGGGATGCTGCTGTTGTAAAGGAAGGATCATGGGAAGGGTGCCAGGCACATGCTATCCAGCAGGCGTGTGGAGAAGAAAGCAAGGGTGTGGACCCTGGACATTCATGGAGCAGCTGAGACAGTGGCCTCCCTTGTCCATGCAGGGTACAGACACAGAGACCCCGCAAGACTTACACAAGCAGGCTCCCAAAGAGACTGTGGGGGCAAGACCTGGAAGACACAGAGGAGCCCACTTAGGAGAATAGACAGGGGAACACTCTGGACTCTCATTGTCTCTCAGCTTGTCCTGTTTGCCTGGTAGCTGAGCCCCGTAGTGATTAATCATCACAGAAAATGCAATAAAGAAAATATATAGAACCCTCTGGTTTGGGGGGAATTCCCAGGGGCTGAAATGCTGAGCTGCACATGGAAATGCTTAGGCCTCTTCTGAAGCATGCCCTCTACTGTGTGAATGTCATGTCTATGTCACGTCTTAAAAGCTTTCTACCAGCATTCCATCCAGAGCAACAGGGAAGCCCTGGGGTGTAGGCTGGGTTATTTCTCATCAAAGTGTGCATGAATCCCTTGGAGTTAATGTTGGCATAGGGGAGTCTAAAAAGTACGTTGTGGTCTTCACAAAGAGGTATTTCTAAATGGATGACTTCGGGGCAAAATGACAAGACCTTGTTTAAAAATCACTTCACGTTGTTTTGGAGGAAGAGATCTGGGCAGCTGAATTTTCTGAGCTATTCCTAAGCCTGGGCGTTGACTTTTGCTCAATGTCTGTACATGAGGGAGAGATAGGGGAGAATTGCCTGGGTTAGGGGCACAGAGAGAGCTGGCCTGGAGCTAGGGCCATTTGATCTCCAGCCAGAGTGGGTGCCTTTGCACTTTGTGTGTTTCATCAGACATCAACATTCCCAGAGTCAGGTGGGCACCATCAGTGAGTGTCAGAGCCTGGGATAAGCAGTGAGAAAGCCTAGATCAGCACATTTTGCAGATTTAAAACATAGTGGGGCCAAAGGAAGCCCTGCATAATAACTGATTCAGTCCTCAGTTCTAATCATTCCTTGAAATTTTTGTCATTTACTAACCCCTAATTATCTACGCCGCTGTGTTTCATTCCAGTGTCTTACACTTAGCCATCATCCACCTTCATGCTCAGCTTGTGAAGGATCTACTGGAAGTCACATCCGGTTTGATCTCCAATGACATCATCAACATGAGAAATGATCTGTATCAGGTAGGCAGAAATTGAAAGTGTCTTTAGTTGGGAATGTAATTTATACATGCGAAGTTTTGGATCATGGGTTTGAGAGCCACAACCCCACGCTGAAATTCAGCACCCCTCTAGACAAGACAAATTCTAAGCTCTAAAACTCAGAGCTGATACTGTTTGGAGGGAGAGCCTAGCAAAAAGGTCATAACTATGAAGAAAATCAAGTTGAAAAACCAGTACTTTATAAGAATTCAGAGCCTGCTGAGAGGTGCTTGAACAATTATATCAAGTGTGTATCAAGTAAAGGTTTTGAAACCAGAGCACAAAGCAATGGAGAAAGATGGCCCTCAGTAAGGAGTTCTTTGAGAACCAGCATTCTGTCCAGCTTGGGTTTGAGGAGACTTAGGAGGACTGCTGGAGACAGCATTAGCAGCTGAGGCCAGGAAGAAAGTTTAGGGTTAAGCAAAATTTAGAAACCCCACAGGGAGAACCAAAGTGTAGGTATGGGATGCTAGGAGCCCAGGCCAGAGCCAAGGACCCCCCTCACCCCCTGCTCCTCACTCTCTTCATTGTCTCCAGCCCATGCCCTTTTCTACCCAGCAGGTCTCATATCTCTGGATCTGCTGCTCTTGCCTTCTCGTTAGCTTTGACGGTTTTCTTTGCACTCGCTTGACCAGAATGTCTTTCTGAACACCCATGGCTGGGCAATCACCCCCAGAGCTGAGAGCGTACCCTGCTTACCCTGCTGCCAAACCACAACCACGGCACTCTGTTTTTAAAAGAAATTATTTTCATTTCTTCATATCCCCCTTCTCTCTCTCTCTCTCTCTCTCTCTCTCTCTCTCTCTCTCTCTCTCTGTGTGTGTCTCTCTCTGTCCCTCCTTCCTCTTTCTGTTTTTCTCTGTCTGTCTCTTCCTGTCTCCCTCCCTCTCCCCCACCTCTGCCCTGCCACAGCTTGTAGTCCAGGATAGCACTGAACTATCAGTATCCTCCCTCAGCTAGGATGAGCAGGCATGGACCACAGTTCCTGGCATCTGATTTCATTTTAAAGAAAAAAAACAAAACAAACAAAAACCCCATTCATTACTGTAAAAGAATTGGGGAGCTGTCTTAGTGTATGCGGGTGTGAGGACCAGCGTTCAGCTCCCCTGAATCTCACAGAGCCAGGTTCAGTAGCACTCCCCTGTTAATGGCAGAAAGGAAGAGTCTGTGCAACAAGGAACTAGAGACCTCAAAGCAAGGTGGAAGACAAGGACCAATCCCCACAGTTATTCTCTGACCTCCACATGCACCCTGTGGCACACCTGTGCCTGCACCCCCCACACACGCACAAAATTAACTGTGTGCGCACACGCACACACACACCAAAAAGTCTAAAAATTTATTTTCTTCTAAAAAGAAATCATTAACTTACTTATTTTTAATTCATCATTTTAAAATTACTTTATGGATTCTAAATTGGAGGCTGGGAGAGGATCTGTGATAGAGTTTTAACTAAACGCCGGCCTGTAGCTCTCAGGGGTCTTTCTCTGAGCAGTGTTTCCTCTTAGAGGAGCAGAACCACTTTACACACAGTGCTCCACGCTTCCTGTGACCGTGACCGTTATCCGGGAGAGCGCAAGGCTTTTCACTGCACCATGAAATAGCTGGGATAAAGCGTGATTTCAGATGTGTACATCAAGAACTGTGTTCCTCCATCTTCCACAGCATCTGGGGGTAAAGCCATTTGGCCCCGAAAGTTTAATTTTCCAAACTTTTGACTGATTGCATTGCTATGCGTCACAAGGATAAGAATAAATCTAGGAAGAGGATGTTGTGGCTCCCCAGCCCTCCTTTCAAGGGCCGCTCCCTCTGTTCCCTGGAGGCTGGGTTCCAGGAAGCCCTTGTTGGCAGATAGGATCTGCATAAGCAGGCACAGTGAGGTTAGAAGCTGGGCTCTGCTGTGTGGGAACCAGCTTGCGTGTGCGGAGCCTCTCTGATTTGGAGCCCCACACCCCATTTTTCCCACTTTGGCACTGCTTAGTGAGCAAAACCTCTGTGTTCCCTGCCGTGCCCCGGGATTCTTAGCCTTGAGTGCATACTGACTAACGGGTAACTTCTTCTGGTAACTGTTGCATGTTGTTGGCTTTGTGGACTTGTTTTGTGTTTGAGAGAGGGTATTCCTGTGTTCTGGGCTAGCCTGGAAGCTGATAGGTAGCCTAGGTTGGCATGTAACTGACAGTCCTCCTGAGTCTTTTCCATGGCTTCTGGGGTTACAAATGTGTGCCCCACACTCAGCTTGTTAACTGTTTTCTTTGGTTATTTTGGGTTGTTTGTTGAACGCACTGTATAGTCCAGAATGGCCCCAGGCTCATGGTAATCTTTCTGCCTCCACCTCTCCAGAGCTGAAATTATAGACAGGCGCTACCACACCCCAGTTAATAACCATTCTTGACAGAAAACTGTACAGTTCTCCAAGTAATTTGGATTATTGGTAAATTATCTTAAACATTTGCTCCAAATCTTCCACCAATCACAGTGCATTTCTCTCACGATCAGACCCCATCCCCACCACTCTCTGGGCACAATCATGCCAGTGTGGCATAGCGAGGACTCTTCTGAAATTGTTGTTTAAACTATCTTCTCTTCTTGCATTCTCCCAGTATTTGGCATGGGTTGGTTTATTTACATAAGTTCCCATAAACTGTTATGGGGCATTTTGCATGCACTTATTTTTGTCGTATGTTCTTAATTATTGTAAATTCAATATATGCACAATTTTTTAAATACCATAAAATGATATATTTTAAGAACTCAGAATTACTTTGCCTAGAATCTGGCAGGTCCCTATTCCCAAATGTAACTATTACATTGTCCTTGCCTGAGTGCTGGCTACATCCATGTGTACTTGAATGACATGTATTAAAGAATACATGTATACTCACATATAATCCACAGTATTTTATGCATATATTTCGTACTTTGCACTAGCCTTTCTATTTTCAATATAAAATAATTTACAGATTATTCATAGTTATTGAAAGATTAAACTAAGGACCTATATATTTTCCAAGAGTAAGCTGGAAGATCTTTTACTTAGTTTCCCCCAGCAACTATGTCCTGCTTAACACAATATTACAGTTAGGGAATTGCAACAGGTACAGTGCACATATCTGAACAGATTTTACTCACTTTGCACGCATGTACATATGGATGACTCTGTAGGTTTTTTCCCAAGCCAAGTGTGGTGGTTCCTAGTATTCAGGAGGCTGAGGCAGGAAGAGTCCTTGTGCATAGATACACAGATGCAGCCTGGTGACAAGACTCTGTCTCTGAGAAGAGGGGATGGATACATAAATAGTTGTGAGCACACTTGTAAGTGTGTAAGCAGCCTAGTCTTAGCCTTACAGCATTTACCCATGCTACAGTTCCATGTCCAGCTGGTTTGTTGCCACCGATCCCAAGAGAGTGCTCTGGTGCCCCCTGGTACACAGCACTCCAGTGTCTGCCCCCTGGTACACAGCACTCCAGTGTCTGCACCCTGGTACACAGCACTCCAGTGTCTGCCCCCTGGTACACAGCACTCCAGCGTCTGCCCCCTGGTACACAGCACTCCAGTGTCTGCCCCCTGGTACACAGCACTCCAGTGTCTGCCCCCTGGTACACAGCACTCCAGTGTCTGCCCCCTGGTACACAGCACTCCAGTGTCTGCTTCACTCCCGCTGTCCCTTTGTGTCAGAAGTCGGACGATTAGGGCGGCATGAGCACTGAGCGCCACAGACAGATCCTAAGGATTACGAGAGCCCCACGCTTTACAGCTGTTTAAGATATAATCCTAGGGGTTAAGATCCAGACGCCTAAATTATCACCATGGCAACCTGCGTATTGGTAGCCCACCTGCCACTGCTTCTGCAGCCAGGAGCTTTTCCTGGACTGGGAGGTTGGGCAAGTTCTCACTGCACAGCTGACGTCATTGTGAAGGAGGACTTGTGCCAAGGAAGCGCTGCGCTCTGTCTGTGACCTCTGTTCTTATCGACACACTATTGTGAGTGTTCGTGTTTGTCTTGCTCATTTCTGAAAACTGGTTTCCAAGCATCCCCCTTGCATTCATGGAAGCACAACTTTGTGGTCAGAATGACTTTTCATGACCTATCATGTACAATAACTGGGATGGTTTTTGCCTAAGCTTTCTTTGGAGACTGTTGTATTGTCCTAACTATGCCAATTAGAATCCAGTAGCACCTTTGATGACATTGGGTCTAGCTTGTAACAGTAGACCTCTTGAAGCCAGCCTGCAGCAGTGTGTTCTAATTTAACAAATGTATTTCCATGCCACTGTAGAAGAATGGTACCTTTGTTGATTGTTTTTTGTTTTGTCTTTGGTTTTTTTTTTGATAGTCTATTTACATTTCTTTATTAAAACCACAACTTTGGTTGGATTTGCTAATGTACAGAATTACCTATCATAAACTCAAAAAAAACACTAAAATTTATTTAGGTGAGTTAAAATATCAACAGTTGGACTGTGACAAAAGCATTTTAAATTTATCCTATAATCCTGACTGTTGCATGCTGGTTCGTGCATCAGGCCTTTGAGCGTATATACCATTTGAGACAGTGATGGAGGAAGGTCATTGGCTAATAAAGGAACTGCCTTGGCCCATTTTATTGGTTAGAACATAGGTAGGTGGAGTAAACAGGACAGAACGCTGGGAGGAAGAGGAAGTGAGCTCAGACTCCACAGCTCTCCTCTTGGGAGCAGACGCCTCAGAGAGACGCCATGCCCCGCTCCCGGGCAGACACACGCGATGAAGCTCCAACCTAGAATCTTCCCGGTAAGACCGGTGCTCACAGATTATTAGAGATGGGTTGATCGATATATCAGAATTAGCCAGTAAGGGCTAAAGCTAAAGGGCCAAGCAGTGTTTAAATGAATACAGTTTGTGTGTTGTTATTTCGGGGCAAAAACTAGCCGAGCAGGCGGCTGGGGTGTTGGGGACGCAGCCCCACCGCTCTTATTACTACAAATGGCGCCCAACGTGGGGCTCGAACCCACGACCCTGAGATTAAGAGTCTCATGCTCTACCTACTGAGCTAGCCGAGCAGGCAGCCGGGGTGTTGGGGACGCAGCCCCACCGCTCTTATTACAAGACAGGAAGCTCCTGACAGAGTTGAGGGTTACTCTGGGCGTGACAAATGGCCCTGAGTATGACTCCATACTGCAGTGGTGGCTCTGAAGCCAGGCGCTACAGATGTTCCCAACCAACCACTGACTCTCCTGCCCCCTTCTCCCTAGACACCTCTGCACTTGGCCGTAATCACCAAGCAGGAAGATGTGGTGGAGGACTTGCTGAGGGTTGGGGCTGACCTGAGCCTTCTGGACCGCTGGGGCAACTCCGTTCTGCACATGGCTGCCAGAGAAGGGCACGATAAGATACTCAGTGTCCTTCTGAAGAACAAAAAAGCAGCGCCCCTTATTGACCACCCCAACGGGGAAGGTAAGGGGCAGTCGCACGGCCGCAGAACCTTCTCTCAGCTTCTCCAGAATTGCTTGGCACTTGATAAATGTGTGTGCCTTGACTTTGACCCACAGATGGTCTCTCGGCCAACAGGAGTTTATGTTGTCTTGTGGTTATTTCAGCTGTTTACCACAACAAACTCCTTTAAAGGTAATTTGGGAGCGTCACTTAGTGTTTTTTGAAAAAGCAGACCTTAGCAAACAGTGATCTTATACTACATAAAGCGTCAGTTATATGGAGAATGTTTATTTAGTAACTTGGTGTCTCCCGTGATCATAATAGGGGCTTGTGGCTTCTAAAGGGAGAACAGTGGCCCTTCAGAGCCTTTGAAGCATGTCCCGAGCAGAAACCAGAAGTGCTGCAAGCTAGTGGCCTCCCTCCTTCCCACAGCCCTGTTTCGCCAGTCCCACCCACATCTGTGTCTTTGCTTGGTCTCAGGTCTCAATGCCATCCACATAGCTGTGATGAGCAATAGCCTGCCATGTCTGCTGCTGCTTGTGGCTGCGGGGGCAGAAGTCAATGCTCAGGAACAGAAGTCTGGGCGCACGGCACTGCACCTGGCCATGGAATACGACAACATCTCGCTGGCTGGCTGCCTGCTTCTGGAGGTAAAGGACATGCTTGTGCTCTTGAATTACATCCCCAAGGGAATTTTAGGGAAGTCGTTTCAAAGAATGACGCCAGTGCCTGTTGTGCATCCATCCCTGCGTAGCATCTGCACATGAGTTCAGGACACACTTCCTGCATCCCCAGCTCCAGCCCCGCTCTCCAACTGGGGGCTTCCTCAGTGAAAGGGCCAGCCTAATACAGCAACTGAGAGGCCATGCAGAGAGGGGGTAGAGACTAGTGGGGAAGAGCCTCTGCTAACTTTCTTTGTGGGCGGATTTAGGGCGATGCCGATGTGGACAGCACCACCTACGACGGGACTACACCTCTACACATAGCAGCCGGAAGAGGGTCCACCAGACTGGCAGCTCTTCTCAAAGCTGCAGGTAAGATGGCCTGCCGGTCACTGATGGGCTTGGGCATCAGCCATGCAGACTCTGCCTGGGAGTGCAAAACTTCCTCCTGAAGCTGCGGTTCAGCTCCTGGGAAGTGGGTAAGGGAAGGAGACATGGCTGGTCATGCTTCAGTTAACACAGAGGCTCTGTTCGGCCTAGTGATTCTGCGTTTACCTTGATGGTCATGTCATGAAACACTAAAGCTCGCTGGCATCCACTGCTTGCGCTATGTTCAGGCACCGTGCTGGCATCCCACATCCACTATCCTTTACTGTATTTAATCCACGGGGGCTGCTGGAGATCAGCACTGTTGTTATCAACCCTGTTTTATCACCAAGCAGACAGACTAGAAAGACAGGCAGGCCCCACTCCAGTGTCCTAGACAGCTGTGTGTCACCCCCACAGCCGGGACCTGCAGACTCTTATCCTCTGCACCGTGCGTCTTCCTACTTTTCTTGGATTCTCAGGTAGTGTTCTAGTCAGTTCTCCAGTCCCGCAAAGCACAATATCCCAACTCATCTCATGTCTCCAGTGTGGCTGATGAGATTGGCATTTAGTTTACTTCAGAAGTTGTTTCGGAAAAAAACTGTGGAAGGCACATTCTCCATCGACTCAAGCAGACTGGATTCTGTATGGACTGTGTGGAAAGGGTAGGAGAGCAGAAGAAAAGAAGCAACAGCCTTTCTCTTCTCCTTAGTTGAAGTGAACTGTGTTCTCTCTGAGAGGCCCCAGCTGCAATGCGGGAATCATTTTGGAAGCCACTGATTATATTGAAAAACAGTGTTGTCTCTGGCCAGATGCAGTGGTGCACACCTGTAATCCCAGCACCCAGGAGACTGAGGCAAGGGTACTGCCTCAAGGTTAGGCCAGTTTGGTCTGCATAGTTCTGGGCCAACCAAAGATAAATACTGCCTCAGAAATAAAAACATAATTCAGAAATGTGAAAGTTATTCATTTGAATTTGCCCTGAAAATGTAGCAAACAATAGCTTGTGTGGTACAAAGAAAATCATACAAAAAGCCTAGCCGGGCATCCTCAGCATCGGGAAGGTCACATGACTCTTCAGGACATACGGAGCCCTCAGGGCTGCAAACCGTTTCTCCATCGCGCTCCTGGCCATACTATGCTGCCATCATAATAGAGCATGCCAGGCTGCAGAGGGCAGTGAGGTAGCACAGTGCTGGCCCAATTCAGATGTCTTCATCCCAAAAAGCTGTCCTGAGCCTTTGTTTGTTAAATATCGAGCTGAACACTGGCAGAATAGCCAGGAAGACTCCAAGAGGTAGCCCGCACTAACATTTGAATTACTTTTTGTGTTTCCTTGCTGGAAGCTGAAGAACAGGCTAGATTCCCAAGATTTGTTAGCACATTTTTTTTTTCTGTAACAATACATCCTACCTGGCACAGGGTTCTTCTGGTGTTTATTTTCCTGTTGCTTAAGAGTTAGGGGCCTGAAAGTGTTGCAGCCATGGATAAAACTGGCCGTGCTGCAGTAGACATCAGGCTGTTTTGAGCAAGCAAGAGAAGAGAGTGAGGTGTGTGCACTGGTGGATGGAAATACAAAGATTCAAGGCTCACCCCTGAATGTGCATGCTGGTCCCTGTAAATTGCCGCTAGACGTCTTAGATTAAAATGCATCATTCAGTGAGATCCATCCTGCAGAGTTGCAGGTCGGAGTGTTTGAAGTCTTTTGTTTGTAATAGTGTCCTTGGCTATAGAGGGCATCCTTTGATAGCTTTTCAGTAAAAGAGGTTGTTTTAAATTTTCCTAGTCATAAACATTAGCCTTTAATAAGGAAATTGCCCTTAGACACGTGACCCCTGTGTGCTGTTAGAAGTTGCCGAGCTTTGCAGCTTACCTAACACTGTCCTGCCTGACTGCGCAGGAGCAGACCCCCTGGTGGAGAACTTTGAGCCTCTCTACGACCTGGACGAGTCCTGGGAGAAGGATGGAGAAGACGAGGGAGTGGTGCCAGGCATCACACCCCTGGACGTGGCTACCAACTGGCAGGTGAGCCCTGCCCAGTCCATCTCATGGTGCTTGAGGGGAGCCAGTGGCTCGGGAATGGTTAAAACAGATGGCCTTCTTGGCACTCTTCTCCCTGAAGAGCGTGCCTTTGTGTGAAGTCTGCTGAGCAAGAGGCGTATTTATCTTGAGATGCCTATCCCTGAAAGATCTAGGTCAGCTGAGCCCTGAGAGTGAAGCTGCTTGCTTCCTCAGATCACAGTGGAGATGTGAGAAGTTCAAAGAGCCCAGAATCCACAGGAGAGTCACCCTTCGGTGCATGTGACCGGAACCTTGTCAGCTCTTGTCAGAAGCTAGTCTGCTCAGAACTCAGGTGCAGGTTTCTGAACATAACAATAAACTAGGAATTCGCTTGTGGATTTCTATAAACATGCTAAAAGCCTTTCTTAAAACTCAGCTGAGTTAGACTTAAAGGGGGAAGCAGTCACTAGGTAAGTGAGCCAAGGGAAAGGGCCGGAGGGCAGAGTGGGCAGTGTAAGTACCGGAGCCGGTCAGGCTTGCAGGGACGCAGCAGCTCCTTATCTACACCATCTGGGCACTTCCTGGGGGCGCATTTGCTGGGCTGGGTGTCCCTCCAGGGTACACATAATACTGACCCACTGCAGAGACCCCCTGACCTTCCTAACCTGTGCACCGTCAGCAAGGGAACTAGAGGAAACACCAGGAAAACCTCTGTAGTTAGGACTTTTAAAAGTCCATTTCCAAGTTGGGCAGTGATGGCTAAGGCCTTTAATCCCAGCACTCAGGAAGCAGAGGCAGGTGGATCTCTGTGAGTTCGAGACCACCCTGGTCTACAAGAGCTAGTTCCAGGACAGGCTCCAAAGCTACAGAGAAACCCTGTCTCGAAAACAAAAAACAAAAAATAAAAGTTCGTTTCCATGAGTATCTCTTGTGATTTTCTGTCAACAGGTGTTTGACATACTAAATGGGAAGCCATATGAGCGTGTGTTGACATCAGATGATATTCTCCCACAAGGTGAGCTGTGCCAGAGCTGATTCTCTCAGAGTAAACCCCTGCTGTGGTTTATGGGAGGAGAGGAAAGCCATGCTTCAGGCTGTGCTGCCAGAGGCCCAGTTCTTAGTTCAGAAACAAAGAGCACTGGGGTTGTGAAAAGGGGGAAGCTTGGTCCTGATCTGATTGATAAAAGCATAGGCCACTGCTGCTTAGCTGGGACTCTGGACTTTCTAGAAGCTTCACTGCTTCCATCAGAAGTTGGGGAAGCAAAATGATAATGATGGATCTTCTCAGATTGATTGTCCCTGGACAGTTAAAGCAGCCGTGTTTCTTCCTCAGGAGACATGAAACAGCTGCCCAAAGACACCAGACTACAGCTCCACAAGCTGCTGGAGCTCCCTGATCCAGACAAAAACTGGGCCACTCTGGCACAGAAGTTAGGTCTGGGGATACTTAACAGTGCCTTCCGGCTGAGCCCTGCTCCTTCTAAAACCTTCATGGACAACTATGAGGTAAGGCGCCACCTTGCTGTTTGTAGTTGACTGTTAACACCACTGGCCAGGGCACAATCCCCTCCGATATGTCATAATTTTGTAGATGAAAACTAGCCATTGCCTAGAGCACTGAGAGGCTAAGGGACCCAGGCAGGATGGAAGCCTGTCTTCCTGAGAAGACCCATTGCCTGCCTCTAGACATTCCTGTTTGCAGACCCGCAGAGTCTCCCTGCTCACCACACCGGTGGGTTGCTCTAAGCCATGATCAGTTTGCACAACCCGTTTCCAAGAGGAACCCAGGGTCATGGGTTCCCTGTTCTATGAGGTGACTCCTGCTGGAACAGTTCCAAGCCAAAAAGTAGGAAGCATGGGGAGATGGTAGTGTGTGAGGCCGTCCTTGTTAGATGCTGTCTTTTCTCATTCTGATCATCTCTGGGCACAGATGTCGCTGCCAGCAGTCTCCCTGCTCAGTGAGCTCACAAGCTTCTCTCTCTCCCTCCCCTCTGCTTTCTTTCCCTGTCCCTCATCCTCTCCATCACCCTCATCCTCTCCCTCTCCATCTCTCCTGTGATTTCCTGAGTGATGTTTGATCTAAGACAGGAAACACTGTTTCCTCAGGGACTCCTCCCGCTGCCCTCCCCAGACTCCCGGCTCTCTGGAGCAGACACAGGGAAGAAGGGATAGGTATTGATGTTTGCAGTCTGCACAGGGGCTGGAACACACTCTCCCTTTTCCTACCAGGTCTCTGGGGGCACCATCAAAGAGCTGATGGAGGCCCTGCGGCAGATGGGCTACACAGAGGCCATTGAAGTGATCCAGTCAGCCTTCTGCACCCCGGAAACCACAGCCTCCAGCCCCGTGACCACTGCTCAGGCCCCCGAACCGCCTCTCTCATCTTCCTCTACAAGGCAGCACCTAGGTAAAGAGGCTGAGAAATCTCCTTTTGCTCTGTGATACGGCACTGCAGTTCCCTTTCCCAGTCTTTTCTACAGGATATGTCTTCCTATGGCACACACTCCCCACTCCCTACCATGCTCCCATACACATGAAGGGGCAATTCCCACAGACACTCACATTGGCACATGGGTCACTTACATTCTCAGTGAACATTGGTTACGGGGGTTAAAGAAGCACTATCTCACATATTTGTTCAATTTAAGGAGAGGTTCTAAGAAAGATTAATAACCCTGGGTTCACAAGACAAGGAGCAGCAACCAGACAATAGCAGACATAATGTATGACCCTTCCTTCCATGCCACCTGCCTCAGGTCCTCCACCTCCTCCCTCAGGTCCTCCACCTCCTCCCTCAGGTCCTCCACCTCCTCCCTCAGGTCCTCCACCTCCTCCCTCAGGTCCTCCACCTCCTCCCTCAGGTCCTCCACCTCCTCCCTCAGGTCCTCCACCTCCTCCCTCGGGTCTTCCACCTCCTCCCTCAGGTCCTCCACGTCCCCCCACCAGCCACCCCCTCCCTTCAGCTCCCATCCACACTCGTGTCCTGCCTTGTTTTCCCATATTAACAGTCCCACCTGTCATTCCCCTAAAGCATACAATTGTAGGAATGGATCTCAGTACAGACCATGAATACTGTACTTCTTACAGTCCCGTTATTCTGCCTTATTCAAACCAGGCCATGCTTTCTCTAAACCCAACAAACACCCTTTTCTTCTTACTCAGCTTGTACCTTTGCCACAAAACCCCATTGAAAACAGAAACAATTAGCAGTCTCTTGTGTTTGACCACGCCAGTATTGTGTGGGAGGTCTTCCCTCTGGGCTCGGTAGGTTGTGTGCCCTCTGCCTGGGGCAGTCTTCCCCCTGGGGGACATCCCTTTCACCTTCAGCAGGTCCCCATTGCCTGATTTTTACCTCTGTTCTGTTTTATCGGTTCCTTCCCCACCTGCTGTGGATAGCTACCTAGTTATCAGGCCGTCATTTCCTCGTCCTTAAAACATAAACTCAGAGAAAACAATGCGTGACTTCCTCTGGCATTCCTTAGCTGGGTCAGGCTTCTCGGAAGAATAGTTTTAAACGTGCTGCCCGTCCCGTCACCTCAGCCCTTTGCATCTGCTTCTGTCCCCACCACTCCTAGGCCTGCTCCGCTCACATAGCCTCACTGGCCACCTCCCTGCTCATGTCCCTGATGCATCTGTCATAGCTGGTAGCCCATGCTCTTCAGTGCCCACTCAGGGCCTCACATCCACCTTGCTCCCTCCTCCTCACTGTTTTCTATAGCCAGGCCCAATCCTAAGCTCCCTTCTCTGCGGCGTGTGTGTGTCCGTGCACGTGTGAGGTGTGTGTGTGTTCGTGTGTGTGCACTTGGTTTCCTTATGGCATTCCTGTGAGCTTAGTTCTGGTTTTTCCTCCTCTCCACTCCCTCTTCTTCTCACCCCCAGCCCCACCCCGCGTCCTCACTTGCACCCCCTACCCTTCCCCTCTGAAAACCTCCTCCCCCACTCAGTGCCCCTTTCTAGTTTCCTGGCTGCTCCCCACATGTACCCCACATAAGCACACATATGTGACTATTGGACGCTAGGATCCACACGGAAGAGAGGACATGCAGTCTTTTTCCCTCTGGATTGTCTTGACTCGTATTTTTCAGTTCCATCAATTCCCCTGAAATTTCACCTTTCTTGGTATCTGAATAAATCCTGTTATCTGCACACAGCTCTTCACCCTTCCACAAACTCATATTGGCTACATCCATCAAAAGTATAGCCCTCTTCCAGACAAAGACAATATTCTAAGAGCTGTCATGAACATTTTCTGGCACTCAGCTCCTCGTGTTCAACCTAGCAGATTTCCTTCTCTCCTTGACTCCTGTCCAGTCCAGCCAGCCTCATTTCTTGCTGAACTTCAATAGGGACTGTTTCTTTGCTGACCTCCACTTCTGTTCTCTGCACCACAATGTTCTCACAAGGCGTTCACATGTCTCCTATAATAATTAAAAAGTCAGTACTCAGCAGCTAGAAAGATGGCACTTTGTGAGCCAGACTGTTTCCTCCTGTGTCTTTGGAAAAGCCAGGGGGTGGGAAATTCCTGCCATCCCAGGAGCCAAAGCATGGAGAGTCAAGCATTTGTTTAGTGTATATTAGGCTTCTGTTTTCTTAGTCACTCTGTACAGAGAATAATCTCCTCTGGTTAGATCCCCAAGAATGCTTCCCAACAAATAGAATTTAAGTTTTTGGTATAGACACATTTTTACAAAACATCCTCATTTTCATGCACCAAAAATTTTTCTAGGCAATGTGTATTATTTAGTAGCTCATACAGCACAAAGAGAGATCTCATTCTTTTAGTTCCTACTTCTGTTATGAATTTATTTTGTCATATGTTCAGCAGTTTTCCTGGCTGTAAAAAGTAATAGGGCAGCTAGAAAAATATGCCTCATTCCTAAGGGGAAAATATGTATATTCTAATTCAAGAGAAATCAGAAAGGATTCCAACAGAGACAAGATATCAAGAGAAAGATGTACTCTTAGCCAACTCCAATCACAGCAGTATTCTCTGCCATTTGCTGTCTTCACGCCACTGTGAGCAAAGCTGATGAGCATGGGTGGCCAGGTGGCATGTGGTGGCCGGTGGACATGGCTGGTCAGGGAAGGGAGGCCTGCTGCTGTGAAAGGTGGGGTTTTTGTTTTTCTATGATGCCTAACCAAAAGTACCTTAGGGGAGGAAAGGGTTTGTGTCAGCTTACAGGTTACCACCCGTCACTGAGGGAAGTCAGGGCAGGAACTCCAAATCAGAAACCCTTGAGGACTGCTGCCTCGCAGGCCCATGCTTAGCGACTGTCTCACACAGCCCAGGACTACCTCTCAGGAGCGATGCTGTCTATAGTGGGCCAGGCCATCCTACCTCAGTTAACAGCGAAGACAGTCCCCGCCAGGGCAGTCCCTAGGTTGAGCCTCTTCTCCGGTGAGTCTAGCTATGCGAAGCTGACGGTTGAGGATGGCTAGGACAGCGGGGCAGAACAAAGGCATCGCCTTGGCCTAGCCAAAGCCTAAGGAGTCTGTGCTTTCTCCACAGATGAGCTCCGGGACAACGACAGCATCTGTGACAGTGGTGTGGAGACGTCCTTCCACAAACTCAGCTTTACAGAGTCTTTACCTGGAGACAGCTCAATGCTATCTCTGAACAAAATGCCCCACAATTACGGGCAGGAAGGACCTATAGAAGGCAAAATTTAGCCTGCTGGCAGTTTCCCACACTGTGTAAACCAAAGCCTGAAATTCCATTGCATCCATCCAGAGGAGGAAGGCAGAGTGAGTCCACAGGTGCTGGAGGGTGACCGGCCTGCCGGGCCGTTCCTGATTTCGTCCAAGGCCTCCTGAATTCGGCTTCCTTTCTTGGTTCTGAAATGACTGAGTTGTCACAAGCACTCGGCTGTGGCTGGGGTATGGTGGCTTGAGCTTTTCCAGCTGCTACTGGATTTCACTCGCTTTGTGTCATTGCTGCTGTGCCTCTGCTGGGTTCCTGCTGTCATTAAAAGGTGTCTCCACCTGGTGTCCTTTCTCGCCATCCACAGTACAATTGTGCATTCAAATTAAGATTAAGGAAAGATATTTTTAAATGAGTAACGTGATGAGTAATAAAAAAAAAAGACATTGCTTTTTCTAACGTGGTTTATCTGTGATTTGAAAAAAAAAAACCATGAACTTAACAATATTTAAAACCTGCTACAATCAATGCTGAAAATAGTATTTTCCCCCTTTTCTGCATTTTACTATTGTAAATATGTTTTCTAAATCAAATACTTTAAAAGAAAAAATGTTGGATTTATAAATGCTATTTTTTATTTTACTTTTATAATAAAAGGACAAGCTCATTGTTGACCTCATCTTGTCTGATCTCTGCAAATACTTTTTCAGAGGAGTACCCATAACTGGGTCAATCCACAGCCTGTTTACACATCCACGTTTTCCCTGTAACTTCGTCAGTCCACAGCCTGTTTACACATCCACGTTCTCCCCTAACTGGACCAGTCCACAGCCTGTTTACACATCCACGTTCTCCCTAACTGGACCAGTCCACAGCCTGTTTACACATCCACGTTCTCCCCTAACTGGGTCAGTCCACAGCCTGTTTACACATCCACGTTCTCCCTAACTGGACCAGTCCACAGCCTGTTTACACATCCACGTTCTCCCCTAACTGGACCAGTCCACAGCCTGTTTACACATCCACGTTCTCCGCTAACTGGACCAGTCCACAGCCTGTGTATCACATTCTCATTCTCCTTTAGACACATTTTTAAAGGTAGAAATGTGCAAAAAGACAAATATGGAAAGAAAAGTGTTCAAGACTGAAGTTGAGTTTGGCAAATTCTGGCCCAGGAAACCTCATCTGGATACATTGCACCAACATTTTCCATTCTATACATTATCCCTTCCCCGTGTATTCTTTCTGCCTCTGTGATGTTAACATATTGAAACATACCATCTTCAGGATACGTCATGGCCATTGCCTTCATGAACACACAGTAATTACAGCTGACTGCACAAAACCTGGCCTTCTCATAAACATGCCAAGCCTTGAGTCGCCTTATAAATTCAACATGAGCTCAATAAAAGTATGAACCATAGTGAAAAAAACCCATATGGGGAGGGACTTGTGTGTCCACACACACACACACACACAACTGGCCATGGTTGCTAGGGAAGTGAGGCACCATTTCTTCAATGGTGTAGCCCCTGGTAAACTGCCCATGCTCCAGTAAATAGTGCTCTACCTATCCTCATGCAAATAGCCCTAATTAAAACCAGTTAAATATAAAAGAATGAAAGCAAAGGGGTTACAGTGGGAGTAGGAAAATAAAAGAGGGCATGGGGTGTGTGGCTGATTGCACTACATTGTAATCATGTTACAGATTGTAAAGATATATATATATATGTACATATATATATTTATATATATGTAAATTTTTTTAAAATTAAAAACTAAATTTTACCATACCTAAAAGGCCTTCCAGCATGAAGCTTAGTGACTCTTCACTTGCAGTTGAAATTAGAAAAAAGAAAGATTAATGAATAGCTTTAAACAGGCCCCGTGTTGGGTGCCAGTATGCAACCAAGGTCATTTGGTTTGTGGTGTAGAAATCAGATCCAATACCTTTGGGCCCAGCTGTTAAGAGCACTAGATGGTCTCCCAGAGGACTAGCCAGTGGATTCAATTCCCAGAACCAGCACGGAAGCTCAAAACCATGTGTAACTCGAATCCCAAGGGATCTGATGCCCTCTTTTGGCTTGGCACCAGATATGTACACGGTACACTGACAGACATGTAGGCAAAACACCATACACACATAAATTAAAGAAAAAAATCTAAGGTCTTACCCATGCTAAGCAAGTGTCCTACCACTGAGCCATCCAAGATGCTGGAACTGGTGGGCACCTTTGGGAACTGCCTCCACCACAAAGAGGTACCTGTTCATTTCCACGATCGGCGCAGGAATGCCTGTCCCAGCTCTGTGACATACAGATCCCCGGGAGGCAGGCTAAGGTGGTACTGGGTCCGTCTCCCTCTGTTCACCTTCTCACAGCTCTCAAGCTTGAGGTTGCCCAAATAGATACCTTGTATGCCAGTGTCCACATGAGGGTTGGTATCCCAGAGAACACCAGCTACACGGATGCTGGTCTTAAAAGTAACCCAAATTGGGGGGCAGGGAGACAAAATATTCCCAACTCACCGAGAAGAAAGTTGAGGTCTAGAGAGCTCAAGTCGGTGGTAGCTCAAATGTTGCTGAGTTTTTAACCAGATATTTGGCTCCTAGGCTGGTGAGCATGATTGTACGAGAAGATGTAGAATGACTGAGCCTATCAATAGGGATTAGGTGTAAGATTAAATAAAATGTCAGTGATCAAGAGATTTTTTGTTGTTTTCAATTTTTTATTAACTAAAAATTTTTTTAATTTTTTAAAATATTTATTTATTATGTATACAATATTCTGTCTGTGTGTATGCCTGCAGGCCAGAAGAGGGCATTACAGATGGTTGTGAGCCACCATGTGGTTGCTGGGAAATGAACTCAGGACCTTTGGAAGAACAGGCAATGCTCTTAACCTCTGAGCCATCTCTCCAGCCCTAACTAAAAATTTTTAAATATTTTACATCTCAAACACAGCTTTTCTCCCCCTTCTCCTATTTCCTCCCCTTCCCTCCTCTCCATCACCCCTTCCTAATCCACACCTCCTCCACCTCTGTTCAGAAAGGGGCAGGTCTCCCATGGGTGCCAACACAGCATGGCATGTCAAGTTGAGGTAGGACTAAGCGCCTCCCCTCATAGTAAGGCTGGGCAATGCAACCCAGTATGAGAACTAGGTTCCTGAAAGCCAACCAAAGCATTAGGGACAGGCCCCATTCCCACTGCCAGGAGTCCCTCAAGTAGATCAAGTCACATGACCATCACACATATGCAGAGGGACTAGGCTGGTATCATGTGGGCTCCCTAGCCATTGGCCCATAGTCTGTGAGCTCCATGAGCAAACCAGATGTTTCTATGGGTCCACTTGTGATGACTCTGACTCCCCCCCACCCCCACTCAATCCTTCCTCCTTCTCCTCAACATAATTCCAGTGCTTGACTGTGGATCTCTGCATCTGTTTCCACCATTTACTGGATGAAGGCTCTCTCATGACAATGGGGTTGTCACCAATCTGACAACAGGAGATGGCCAATTCAGGTTACCTAGCCACTACTGCTACAAGTCTTAGCTGGGGTCTTCCTTACAGAACTGCCTCCCCCTCAAGTCATATCTTTCATTATTCTCCCCTGCCATCTATCCCTCAACCTGATCCTTCATGTTCCCATCCCCGCCTGCCCCCAGTTTACCCAGGAGATCTCTTCTGTTTCCTCTTCCCAGGGAAACGCATGTGTCCTCCTTTGGGCCCTCCTTGATATTTAGGCTAAAAGATGACTATTTAATAAACCGATATCCCAAGCGGCTTAATCACCAATTAGTCTGAGTCCTTCTCTATCAAAATTTCCAGATGTATGAAAGTTTAAACCATAAGAATATTAGACATAGTACCAATCATGGATAAATAATCTTGAAGTCAAAAGGCCCTTTAAGGAAGACGTCATCCTGGAGTGTAAAAACAGACTGGGTTCTCCATCTTAGAAGTGTATCACGAATAAATGGAACCTTGTTAAAAAGAAAATTCTTTAAATATTAAGGGAAAGCTAAAAAAGAAAAAAGTTCTATATTCTATTATATTACCATTTCTCTGCCCTGACACACCCTTGTTATTCTGAGTTTTGAAAACTATAAAATGAAAAGGTGATTTTCTGGTGTTCCTTAATACTTCTTGGAACAACTTCAGCCCGGTCCTCTCTATGGCTGTTAGTGGCTGTGCCTTGCAACATGATGTTAACACCCACCCTACTGAGAGAGAGAGAGAGAGAGAGAGAGAGAGAGAGAGAGAGAGAGAGAGAGAGAGAGAGAGAGATGAATCTCTTGCTGAGTCTAGGCCACCTGCGGCAGGGCAGAAAAGATGCAAAGTAACTTCCAAACTTAGATCCTAACTTCTGCCAGCCCTCCTGGGCATTCTCCTGGAACTCAGTTACCACATTCAGAGGGAGTCCAGCAGCCACGTAGAGAAGCCCAGCTCCGGTGGTCAGCCAACAAAACAGCCTTAACCAAGATCCTAGCCAATGCCAGCCAAGCCAACCTGCCAGCTGCTTGTGACCTCACCTGGCCTTTGGGCTGCCTCAGCAGATGCGGCCCATAATAGAGACAGGCTGTTTTGCTGTTCTGCTCAAATGACAGATTTGAAAGCAAATGAAATGTTAGTGAGGGTTTTAAGCCCAGGTTTCTGATGAGACGTGAGACAGTTCCCCTGCCAGAAGTTCCGCGTAAAAACATATTGACTTAAAACAGGCAATAGTTGTACGCGCCTTAATCCCAACACTCAGTAGCAGAGGAAGGCAGATCTCTGAGTTGGAGGCCAACCTGGTAAGCAAAGCGAATCCCATGCAGCCAGGGCTACACAGAGAAACCCTGTCTCAAAAAGCAAAAGTAAATAAGATACTGACGTGAGGGACGCTAACCAGACTACCCACGGGCCAATATAGAAAATAGCATGTCTACTCTTTAATAAGCAATCTAGGCTCTCCTTTGTTCCAGAAACTTCCCCTTTTTATTTATTTTTTTAATTTATTTATTTATTAAAGATTTCTGTCTCTTCCCCGCCACCGCCTCCCATTTCCCTCCCCCTCCCCCAATTAAGTCCCCCCCCCTCAGCCCGAAAAGCAATCAGGGTTCCCTGTCCTGTGGGAAGTCCAAGGAACCCCCACCTCCATCCAGGTCTAGTAAGTTGAGCATCCAAACTGCCTAGGCTCCCACAAAGCCAGTGCGTGCAGTAGGATCAGAAGCCCATTGCCATTGTTCTTGAGTTCTCAGTAGTCCTCATTGACTCGCTGAACATAGCGGACAATGAGGACTACAGAAACTTCCCCTTTTTAGACTGGTCTCTATGCTAGTCCACAGGAAGGTAGCAACACTGCCTGCCTCTCTAAGGAAGGAGCATCCACCTTTGTACCAGCAGATGGGGACAAACAGCAGAGGCAGTGCAGGTGGCTGGGTGGGAAGCTACAATGGGCCAGAAATAAGCTTGCCCTGAGAGCTGTCTCCCAGCAGGCCGCCACTCGAAAATAGCTTCCTCAGAACTTCAGTCATCTTTTGAGGTTTCTGAACTCTGCAGGCATAACCCAGATCTTCCCAGACTCCGCAGCCTTTCGTCTTCAGCAGAAGGAGCCCTGCTGCTGTTCATATACCCACCGGGATCCCCTGCGGTAGCTCTCTGCAACACAGACAGAGTCAGACCCAAAGCCTGCCAAGTCTTAGCAGAGAAAAGTGAAGGGGGAGGAGCCACACCAGCCCCTTTCAATCAAGGATCACTAATAATTCTCCAGACAGCGATGAGTGGGTATTCACCCCCCCCCCCGTTTCCAACACAGAAACAAAGCCCAATTTGGGCCCATCCCAGATTCAAATCGTGGTCGGACCAACTCCAAAGGCTATCTTTGTGGATGTCTGAAGTCGTTGATGAAAAACTAGCTTGTTTTTAATAAAAATGGGTGCAGCTCTGTGCAAAGATGGAGCCATGATGGATCGACCCATGTGCAACGTGAGCCGAGAGTATCACTAAAAAGACATATTGCTTGCTTAAAACCATCCCCAACAAGCTAAGATGCGAACACATGAATTATTCATGGGCTAGAGGTCGCTGTGCCTTTCTTCTTCCTATTTTGTGCTTTCCAGGAAATTTTTCTTTCTGACTTATACTTCCCCTGGTAATGGATGTGAAGAGACACAGGAGTCAAAACAGGGTGAAACCATATATAAATGTTTATTTCTTTCACTATCACAGAACTTAGGACTGGGAGATATCTTGAAGGTTACCTATTCAGACGCTGGGGTGTAGCCGAGTTTAGAGCTGTTCCTCCAAAGCTGTGTGAAAGATCTCAGGCTGGCAGACTGGCAGACCTTATAGACAGATTTCTTCAGGAAGCTATGGCCCATTGGGATCCCAGCCAAAGGAGAGGGGCAAGTTAGTCAGTCAATCACGCGCTTTCTGCAGACAGTTGGCACGACCTTGACGGCCACGGGAGAGAAGCAGTGACTGCTTCTCGGAGAGTCTATTTATTCTCTCCAGGCCAGAAGCCTAGCAGACAAAGCAGGAGTCCCTTCTCCAGGTTCCATCAGTACCCGGAAGCAGAGTTGGGGCTGGAAACACAAAGCCCGAAATAGCAAGAAACACCTCCCACTGGGAAAGCCTGGACCTTGATGTTGGATACTAAGTCCCAAGGTGGTTAGGTCTGTACTACAGGGAAAGAGACATTTTTTGCATTTCGAAGCTGTTTTGTATAGCCAGGCTTGTGGTGCATGTCTGTATTCCCAATGTTCAGGAGACTGAGACAGGAGGATTACTATCTGTTTGAGGCCAACCTAGACTGTATTGTGAGACCCTGTCTCCAAAGCAAACGACAACGATGATGATGATTTTGAAGTTCACCTTCTCTTTCCCCAAAGCAACAGGGTAAGACCTAAGGGACAGTATAGCTCAAAGATTTGAAGGGGACACTTCCATAGCATGCGGGATTTTGTCCTGCGGACACCTGTTTATCTCCTGACCAAATGTGCATATTCTTTATGCATTTGAAATAAATTTCTTTTTGTGATTTGGAAACAACTTTCTTTAAAAAAAAAACTAAGAAATATCTTTATGTGTGAGTGCTTCCACTCAAAAAAAAAATTCCAAATATTTATTTCTGCAACACTCTGAGGTAAATGGAGGGGTTACTCTTCACGCCATGGCCCACAGGACATACGTGCCCGTCTTTGAAGAGAGAGAAGAGCTGGACCAACACTCAGTCTTCAGCCTACGCTGTTTGGTTCTCAGCTTCACTCTTTAGCCAGTCACAGAGTGCATGGCCACCTTGAAGGACAAATCAACCACATTGTTGTACCAGAAGGAGCAGCCTGCCAGTCAGGAGCACTGAAGGACTACTTACAGCTAGCCAAACAGCTGGAAGACAGCAATCCACCAAATTAACTCAGCTAAGAACACTAAAATCAGAGAGAACTCCCAGGACAGGACAGGACAGGACAGGACAGGACAGGACAGGACAGGACAGGAAGGGCCTCAAGAGTGCTTTGCTGGGCCAAGTGAGGGTGGTGCACCTTTAACCCCAGCACTCGGGAGGCAGAGGCAGGTGAATCTCTGTGAGCCTGAGGCCAGCCTGGTCTACAAGGTGAGTTCCAGGACAGCCAGGGCTACACAGAGAAACCCTGTCTCAAGAAAGAAAGAAAGAAAGAAAGAAAGAAAGAAAGAAAGAAAGAAAGAAAGAAAGAAAGAAAGAAAGAAAGAAAGAAGAGGAGGGAGGGAGGGAGGGAGGGAGGGAGGGAGGGAGGGAGGGAGGGAGGGAGGGAGGGAGGGAGGGAGGGAGGGAGGGAGGAAGGTAGGGAGGGAGGGAGAAAGGGAGGGAGAAAGGGAGGGAGAAAGGGAGGGAGAAAGGGAGGGAGAGAAGGAAGGAAGGAAGAAAGAAAGAAAGAAAGAAAGAAAGAAAGAAAGAAAGAAAGAAAGAAACAAACAAACAAACAAACAAACAAACAACAAAAATGTTCTTGCCGGTCTTTTTTCCTTTACCCATTCTCCTTCCGGCCACTTTCCCTGTCTTGGGAGCCCCCAGATGCTTGCTTCTCAACACAGTCTAGCCTTGCTTGCTTCCTGGGGTACATCCCCTTCCCTCAACAAGTAACTAGCCCTCCAAAACCCATCCATATTCCGCCCATGCTCCACCCACACTAATACAGAATTCTGCCTCCCAACAGAAGCACAGGCAGACACAGAGAGGCCAAAAGGACACATCTGTGAGACAGGACACATCTGTGAAGTACTGCCTCCCACTCAGGTCTTGACACCGAAGCTAGTTAATGGCCCTTTCTACAGCCCCTGCACCTTGCCATCCATCACTGCCTGGGGCACAGTAGCACCACCGTCTCCTCAGGAGTGAGAACAATGTGGGCTCACAAAGTATTTGTGTGAACCCCTCAGACCTATGCAGGCAGAAGCATCTCTACAAGCCCTCCCAGTTGACCCCTTGAAGGTCAGAGTCATCATTTGGCTCTGCCTTCCCACGCCATCCAGCCAAAGCCTGTCGTGATTGGGGAGCAGCATAATGCGCGCAGCGTGCGAGCCAGCCGCCTTCCTGGCTCTGAAGGGCACAGAGTCTCCTGAAGGCTGCAGAGATTGCAAGTGGGATGCCCATCCCTTTCCACAGTCCAGGTCGCACGCTGCCTGCCATGCAGCGGCTGATGGCCACAGCCTTTCTTCTTTCTTTTGTAGCTCCTCTAACTCCTCCCTCGTCTATTCCAGAGGCTTAGTGTCAAGTTTCCATAGAGTCCCAGTAATTAAATTTCAATGAGAAGTCACTCAGGGCTGGAGTGGTGGCACAGCTGGTAAAAGGTGAGCGCTGCACACGTCTGGCAGCCTGGGATGGATCGCCAGAAGCCACGGGAAGGTGGAAGGTGAGACTGATTCCACAAAGCTCTCCTCAGATCTCCAAACACACTACAACACACACAAACACACACAAGCACAAACACAAACACACACACACACAATCTCTCTCTCTCTCTCTCTCTCTCTCTCTCTCTCTCTCTCTCTCTCTCTCTCTCTCTCTCAATAATCACTCCGCAGCTACTTTTTGCCAGGGAAGCAGGATGGATAGAAATGAAGTTGAATGAAAAGCAGAGCAGGAAGCGGCTCCTGGAGTGGAACCTGGTGACCCAGCCCTGCTGTTGTTGGTCTCTGCCAGGAGCCTGGAAAGAAGCCAGAGCTCAGCTAAAAGAGGTGTAGCCCCCTGACTTCTTCCTCCCCAACCCCCACCTTCTCCCCCATCCCTTCCTTCTTTCCCCTTCTCATTCTTCCTTTCTCTTATCACATTCTTTCTGCCTTTCTCTCCTTCCCTCTTCCTGTCTCTCATTCTCTCTCTCTCCTTTTCCCTCCCTTTCTCTTTCACTCTTCCCCTTCCTATCAACTGCCTTCTCCCCGCCCCTTCTTTCACTCCTCCTCCTCCCTAACAGTTGCCCACAGATGCACTCCAGGGTAGTGGCAGTCAGCTGCCACAGGTTCTTCCTCACCCTTCCCTCCTACCTTAGAGTAACAGGGGCAGGAACACACACACACACAGACACACACACACAGATGCACTCCAGGGCAGTGGCAGTCAGCTCCCACAGGTTCTTCCTCACCCTCCCCTCCTACCTTAGAGTAACAGGGGCAGGAACACACACACACACACACACACACACACACACACACACACACACACACACACACACACACACGAGCTTGCTGAAAAGCCAGGCTTGGCCAGACATTGGCCAGCCGCCTCCCAGCAAAGGAGATAAGTAGCCTCTGTGGCAGCTGCAGAGCCCTGCACAGTCACCCAGCAGGGGCCCCGCCTCTCGCAGCTCTTTTGTTTTTGTTTTGATAAAAATGGACCAAGCCATACCGAAAAAGGAGGAGGGTGGATTTGAAATATAGTCATCTTTCTGCTTCTTCAAATTAGGTCATAGAGCCTGGGACCATCCACACCCCCAACCTATAGTGTTAAAGCTTTAAATATTTCTTTCACTTTGGTCAAGAGACTCCCTAGGCCTGATGGCTCCCACGATCTTTTGTGGAACAGTAACCACAAGGCAGAATTTACCGTGAGCTTATTATCCCTGCTGGCACTGGAGAGACTGATCCCATTTAATTCACGGTGATTCTATGAAATACTTGTTATTATTGACCATGTCTACAAGAGAAGGAAATTAAAGTTTGGATGTTCTGTGACTGATTCAAGATTAACATGTGGTGGAATTAAACAAAGTTGCATCCAGGCACCGGGAATGGGTGAGCCAGCATCCCAGGGTTGAGCGGAAGCCCACGTGCCCACCCTACACTCTCCAAAGCCTATGTGTGGGACCTCAAAGCCTAGGGAATTTTGTGGAGGTGATTCTGATTGATTATGAGATTGCCTGACTATGAGCGAATTCAGCGATTACAGGCTTTGCGTTTGTTTTTTTTTTCTTATAGAGACAGATAAAACCATTATTTGGCATGAACTCTCCCTTATTAAATGTTAATAGGTCATTCAAATTTCTAGAGCACTTTTGGACCCCCGTCTGCCAGCCAAATGGGCTCTGTGACTTTATCCAAACTTCCTATAGGTGCATCTTTGGACAGCCAGTCAGGGTAGGATAATGGGGTGCTTGCTGCTCCTCTCCACTCCTTCTCCCTGGGTCTCCAGGGGGCACTGTTCCCAGCTACAGACCCCGGCCCAGATGCAAATATACGTGCCTCCCTAGGCCTGCCCTGCTGCCTCCGTATAGAGGCAATAAGCATAATAGCTCACATTTGCTGCATCCTGTGCTATCGTTATCTACCCATCATCTCATTTAGTTCTCACAACTGACGTATGAGGTGGGTTAAGTCATACATATATATTCTATATATAAAGCAAAGGCAGAGAAGGGCTGGGAAGATGGCTCAGCTGGTAAAGCGCCAGCTACTGAAGCATGAGCATCTATCTGCATTTGGCCCTCCACCATCCCATAAAAGCAAAGGGTGGCGGTACACACCTTTAACCTCAGAGCAGGAAGAGCGGAGGCAGGCAGATCTGAGAGCTCATTGGCCAGCCAGCTTTGCTGAATCAGTGAGCTGCAGGTCAGAGACAGACCCTGTCTTAAAAAAAAATTAGGTAGAGGGCTGGAGAGATGGCTCAGAGGTTAAGATCACTGACTGTTCTTCCAAAGGTCCTGAGTTCAATTCCCAACAAGCACATGGTGGCTCACAATCATCTGTAATGAGATACGATGCCCTCTTCTGGCCTGCAGGTGTACATGCAGGCAGAATACTGTATAGATAATAAATAATAAAAAAAACATTTTTTAAAAAAATAAAGTAGCCGGGCGGTGGTGGCGCACGCCTTTAATCCCAGCACTCAGGAGGCAGAGGCAGGCGGATCTCTGTGAGTTCGAGACCAGCCTGGTCTACAAGAGCTAGTTCCAGGACAGGCTCCAAAACCACAGAGAAACCCTGTCTCGAAAAACCAAAAATAAATAAATAAATAAATAAATACATACATACATACTTAAAGTAGAGAGAAGTCAAGGAAGACATCCAACATTAACCTTTGGCCTCCACACACCTGCGTGGTAACAAACATATACATATACCACACACCCAAATAAAAAATATAGAAATTAAGGCACAAAAAGACACAAACCCTGCTAGTATTGGACCAGTATTCAAACTTAAGTACCAAGTATGCCTAATGTCAAAGCTCATTCCTTTAATTGTATCAATTAGGATACAATTGTGGTTGTCAAATCAGAAGGCTTGACTGCAAGTAGATTAAACAAATGAGAATTTTTAGTACTCTAAGACCCGAGTTCAGGGATGGAGGGCTAATTTAGCAGCTCTACACCATTGCTGTCCCTGTCAATACTGTTTCATCAACAGTTCTTAGGTGTCAAATTCTCAAACAGATGCTTCTCAGTTACACCCAGGAGCAAGATCCACTTCCAGTACCTCTCTGTAAAAAGATATTTTATATGTATGAGTGTTTCACCTGCCAGTATGACTGAACCACCTGCATGCTGGTGTCCGAGGTCAGAAGAGGGTGTCTGATCCTTGGCAGTTACCATGACAGATGACTTTGAGCCATCTCATGGGTGCTGGGAAGCAAAACCCAAGTCTTCTGGAAGAGCAGCAAGTGCTCTCAATCAATGGGGCCATCTCTCCAGCCCCTCCAGTATCTCTCTTACTAGACAGGGAAACTCCTATCATACAACCTATGTCACATGTTTAACCAAACACCATCCACTGACAACATGGAATAGCTTTGCTATAACAAAGTATGATTCACTCCCCGGAACTAGACACAGCCTCCTCCACAGAGCAGACTGTCTGGCTCTTGGCTGGCCAGTCAATAGTAACTGCTCCAACCCCTAGAAATGTATGCAGTGTCCCTCAGCACCCAATCAGTTTTGCCAAGGCCACTATAAGCAATGATAACAGAATAATATGAGGATGCTTCCCAATATGTCAGAGGCAAGAACACATGCCAGTTTTCAAACAGAAATGTCCCTGTTCCTGAGAGCTCTGGGTAACGTGTGCAGGATCACTCGGAATCTTGCCCACTGCACAGCAGGAGACGGCACAAGGGAGCATGCTAAACCTTGCTAATGGGCTAAAGAATCCAACTACATTATTATCGCACCCTTTACGGCAGGACCTGGTAGCCCTTGTCTAAAAACACAAGGACAGATATTTCTCAAACATGAGACAACAACCCAATGGCATTATTCCTGCAAAGCCAATTATTGCTTGGCTCCTGTGCAAGGTCTCAAAGACGTCTTGGCAGATTAGTCAACCCTCTGTTTTTACAGCAGAGCCTGGCCTAGCTGGCCAGATGAGCTCGTGTTCTTCCTTATGCATTAATGACAAAGAAAGACTTTAGAGACCCATTTGAATTGTTTTCATTTCTATCGTGAGTTTTCCAAAAGCAGTTTTCCTAAATAGCTGATTAAGATGGCCTTCCTGAAAGATTTTGAGTATGGGACTCAAAAGAGACACTGAGGCAGATTATCCTTTTGGGTAAGAAAGTTATTAGAATATTGATTAATTTACCCCTTGCCCCTTGCTGCCTGTGATAGCCAAGGGAGCCAGCCCCATCCCTCACCAGCTGTAGCAATCAGTAAAACAGGCCCTGCACCTCGCCTGGGTAGCACAGTGGAGCTGACTCTGTTGGTGAAGGTGTGAGTGAACTGTCCCTGAGGGTGTGAGAGTAGGAGAGCTGGCCACACCCCTCGTCTGCCAAGTGGTGGGGTGGTGAGGACCAGGGGACAATGCCTCCCCATTGCCCTGTCTCCTGTGGGTGAGGGAACTGGCCCCTCCCCCTCACCAGCTGCAGCACTTGGGAAAGTGGATCCTGCCCTTCACCTGAGTTGAACAGGGGTATGTGGGGTGGGGGGGGTGGGGTATGTGGGGGAGACAACTGTCCTGTTTCAGGTCTTTATCACTTTAAGAATTTGGAAAACATCCCTTCGTTCCTCCAGGTCACCTTCATTCCAATAGAGATCATACTGCTTGATTTGTAAGTGACTTCCCAGGTGTAACAAAGTCCCACAATAAAAAGTCCAGCAGGAAGGCAGAGAGAAAAGGAACCACAGTGAAAGCAAAGGAGAAAGTTACTACTTTATAATTCTGTGTCTGGGGATAGAAGAAGCCACCCCTGCGCAGGCTGACCTGGCCATGCACTCTCCCTGGAATGGACTTGGCGAGGTTGGGTCAGCGAGACCTGACCCTGCTCTTTTCTGCCTTTTTTCTACTGTTTCCATGAAGACCAAGGACAGCAAGCAAACTCAGAAACCCAAACCCAAGAGTGACCATATCAGAATCCACTACAGCAACTGTGACAAAAACACTTATCTAAGTCATGCCCAGGCTGTCTGGAAGAACAGCTGGCTACTGCCATCCCCTAACAGCGTCCATACTGTGTTCAGCCAAAGAGAACTAAAGCTACTGCCCACAGTCCTCCAGTTAAAAAGCCTCGGAATGTGGATTTGAGCAATGAGAAGTGTGGCTAGCAGTCCTGCTGTCTCTGAAGCCACAGCTTTGAGTGAAATTGATTCACTTATTGTGCAAAAATAAAATAAGAAGGACTACTGATCCCATTTTACTACAAGAATAGAGAAGACAGAAGTTATGTCATTTCATTCAGGTTGCACAATTCATCTGGGTATCAACCCAATGTAAACATTACGAAGTGTGGCCAACATGGTGACACGATGCTATCATCTGCAAAATTCACACTAGAGAATCATGCAATAAGTTCCCCCAAAAAAGCCTCATAATTTTTAAAAATAAGTGCATGTATATGTGTGCATGAATGTTTGGTCATGCATGCCATATGTGTGCAGATGTCTACAGAGGCCAGAAAGGGTATCAGATCCCTTTGACCTGAAGGTACAGTTGAGCGAGGTCTAGCAAGAGTGCTGGGAACTTAACTCTGGTCCTCTGGAAGAGCAGCAAGGGCTCTTAACATTCAAGCCATCTCTCTAGTCCTGGTTATTATTGTCAGAGGAAACAGGAGCTCTCGAGTCCCCTGGGGTGACACACTTCATCTTTGGTAGGTAGCATCTCCCAGTGCTATTGTCTCAGAACCTCCACATTTGGTTCCACACATTTAAAATTAAGCCATTTTATACTTGTTCTCCTACGGGACGCAGACTGGATATGGCTGCTAATCAGTCTATCAACTTCCAAGCCTACTTCACAGGCTTCTCACGAGGAACCCCTGCCCCCAGTTATGGAAGAGTAAGGGTCTCTGCTGCCCTCAGCAAGGGGCAGTCCCTGAGCAGCGTGTGTGTGTGTGTGTGTGTGTGAGAGAGAGAGAGAGAGAGAGAGAGAGAGAGAGAGAGAGAGTCTGTGTTCTTTTTTCTGTGTCTGAAAAATGAAAAAAGTCTTGGGTACTGAAGAAAAGGATTGAACAACCTGTAGTATTGAGGTATTTACCTTCTTTTTAGGCTTTCCTGACTTAGTGTTCCTTGGTTTTAAAAACAAAACCATTACTTAATGAGTCTTAGATTTAAAGAGAAATATTCATCGCCTGTCCATCCCACTAAGCAATTATGAATGCTTCCTAGCAATCTGTTTATATTCTCCAAATTCTCTCATTTATCAAGCAGAAATGTTCAGTGCAACATTATACACAATGGGATGTTTATTAAATGGTGAAACAGAGCACGGACGAACAATCAAGTTGCCAATGCAATTTGTATAACCTGTGGCTTTGTATATAATTTTAAACATATAGAAAAAATACAAAAGAGGTACAAAAAGTCCCTGAACCTATACCCAAATTGGCTGCTTATTAACCCTGTTTGCCAATTCCGTACCAGAGTCAATGAGTTTAAATGCAGCTCACCCCTTTGGATTAGAAAGCTCATCAGAATCAGTGTTAAGACTAACGCTCACATGAAAGCTTAGGGCCAAGACGGGTGAAAAATTCCACAGTGCAACCAGGGCCACATGGAACTTGTGAGCCCCCCTGCCTCTGCCTCCAGAGTGCTGGGACTTCAGGGAGGTACGAGCACAGCCGGCCTACACTAATTTTTAAAGAAAGATCACTTTTATGAGAAAAGGAATCCTATGTCGAAGATGGCAATCACATGGCAACCATCGAGCCCCTCCACTGTCTACCAACAGCAACCAATATGGCTGCCATCACGCATTCTCTGCTGTAACATCTGAGCTCCCATTTCCTCTGGCAATAATAGCCACATACTTTGTCTTCAGGGATACCGCTATGAAAGCCCTACATTACTTTAGAACCTCCCCGTTTAGTTCCATGAATGCACACCGCCATGTCTGTCACAATCTCCCTAAAAGATCATCAAGTTGTGTAACCCTTCTAGTTATGCCTTAGCTATGGGACAAAGTTCTGAAACCACAACCCTGGCAGACTCAAGAACACCTGGGCATGACCTTGTCAAAGGGCATCGCCTGGGTGATCAAACATCTTTAAAAACATCTGCTGTACTAACTGGACGCGTGAGGAGTCGGCGCACACCAGCTAGCAGATATGCCGAGGCTTCTCCACTTTACCTCAGGCTGCCTTTCTCTCCAGTCATGCTTTAGCGAGGCTTCGTTCCCAGTGTCTGCTGAAATCCAGCCACGTGGCTTCAGTAGGTATCTGTCAGGGAGGTCACAGTGAAAGCCTGCTGCAGCTCACTCTTGCTGGTGAGCTTCCAAGGATAAAACAGTACAGAGCGCATCTTCTCGATCATGAGGAAGCCGTTATCACTGAATCTCCCTGGGATGCTCCCTACATCCAACCAAACAAAGGGAGCGACGGCAGAAGTTCTCAGATCAAACACAAATAAATCACCCTTCTGAGAGATGGTGACCTGAAAAAATAAAAAAAAGATAAAAAAAATAAAGGACGAGAAAGAACTGCAGTTTACATCTCTGTCTGACAGGCATTTATGTGGGCCTAATAAAAACGGCATTTCCCAACCCCTTGGTCTAACTTCCAAGTCATATATTTGTCTGTGCAGTTATGACACTTGACAATACCTGAAAAATTATTTCAGTCTGTGGAAAATTACCAAATTGTCTTCTCAAGCCCAGGAAATGCATAAATGCCAAGTACTAAGGAAAATCTCTCTTGAGACGTTGAATGCTTTGTATCTCTAGGAACCGTTATTAGAATATCACCAAGAAAGGGACACTTGGCATTAGGGTGGCTTAAGTGACTGTCAAGGGATCAAAAGAGCTTAGCTGGCTGCAGAGCGTAACCACAGAGCCTCTGGACGCAGGTATGAAGCTATGTCTCATGTCCCCAAATCATGGCACCTTCTCTTCCAGTGAAGCACCCAGCCAGGCCAGGAGGCACCAGAGAAGCCTTGGCTACTACTGCTGCAAGGCCAAAGCTCCAGAGCCTTGCTCTCTCTGATGCCTGCTTTAGAACAAAAGGTCACACCTCTGTGTGCTTTACAGCAGAGCTGGGGTTTAAACTTGAACTCTGGGTTAACAGAGATACACACACTCGGTACCCCAGACAATAACTGATAACCAACATCACTAGAAGAACAAGGCGCAAGCCCTTTTGCTACTTTACCCCGATTAGCATGAAGTAAACCAAAGTTTAGCTAAGAAAAAAAATAATTTTTTTAAAAATTAAATCCTTTAGGTGTGTGTGTATGCGTGTGTGTATATATGCACGTGTGTACACACATGCGTGCACACACACACACACAAGCACAATGAAGACACAGAGTGAGGCCAAGTAGCCTTCTGCTCATTCACTTTATTTTTTGAGACAGGGTGTAGGTGCGCCTTTCTGCCAGGACCGTCAACTCAACAATAATGACACAGAGACTTATTAATTATAAAAGCTCGGTCAATAGCTTAGACTTATTACTAACTAGCTCGTACAACTTAGATTAACCCATTTTTATCAATCTACCTTCTGCCGCACTGTTTTACCTCCTTTACTCTGTTACTGCCCACGCCACTTCTTCTCCATCATCCTGTGTGCCTGGAAATCCGGCCTAGCTATTGGCCATTCAACTTTTATTAAACCAATCAATATGATACATCTTCACAGGGTACAAAAAGATTATTCCCAGCAGCAGGGTCTTTCCCTAAGCCTAGAGCTCTTCAATTCTGCGAGGCTGTCTGACGAGCAAGGCTCAGGAATCCTCCCTGACTCTTCCTCCACAATGCTGGGATTTCAGGTACAGGCTGCCACAGTTGACTTTTTATTTGGCTTCTGGATGTTTGCTAGCACTTGGACAACTGAGCCATCTCTCCAAAAACAACTAACCAATTTGATTCAAATCCTAAGCTGATAGAGGGTGACTGTGTCCGTTTCCAGTTGCCTTTGCCATGTTGTACATGGTGGCTCTTCTGTGGCTGTGACAAAACACCACACCCAATGTAACATACAGAAGAGTGTCAAGATCCCAAGGCAGAGCAGGGGCATGGTAGCAAGCAGCAAGGACAGCCGCAGGGAACAGAACTGGAGGGCTCATATCTTAAACCACAAGCACCAAGCATGGAGAACAAACTAGAAATGGCTTAAGGCTTTAAAGTCACAGAGCCCACCTCCAGGGACATACTTCCTCCAAGAGGACTGCACCTCTGAAACCTCCCCAAACACTCTCATTACGTGGGAACCAAAAGCTCAAAGATGTGAGCGTTTGCAGACATTTCCTCATTAAAATACTACAAGTTGTTTCTTGCTTTGCTGTTTAAAAAATTTTTTAAATGCCATAAGCACATGCCAACTTTCTTATCTCTATTCCGACCTTAATGTTTCCAGAGGGCTTAGACGTGGTCACGTGACAATTTCACTATTAATTTGGAAAGAAGGTATGTTTTTGGTGGTTTTAACTTCTTTTGAAAAAAATTAGTGTCTTTATATTATCGTTTCTGAAGCCAATTTTAAAAATTTCAATAAAGTAAACTGTGTAACAAATTTAAATTTGGCTGAAACAGAGAATAAAACTTTCTAGAATATTTTTGTCAGGTTTTACACAAAGGGAGAAAAGGAAGGAAAGGTCTTTAATCAACTAGACAGGTGCCAAGTTTACCAGCTGCATCATTTTGAGAAAAACATAAGCTGATTATCTTTTATTTTCCTTGCCAATTATAAAGAGATTTGGTGATTAAGTGACTTTGAAGCAATGAATCAAAGGCAATAAAGTGATTAATAAACTGTATTTAAAGAGTCCAAACTGGAGTGAACTCAACCAACTAACCTCCAGTGCTTCCTAGGTCACAGGACACTGAGCTTTCTGCTTAACCCTCTGCGGACTGCTTCTGCACTTGCAAAACAAGAGCACAGCACTTCGGGGAAGTGGCAGAAGCCAGGGCTTAGGCAGTAGCACACCTAGAACACAGCCTGGAGCCCAGCGGAGATGCAATCTGCAAAGGTGGCTTATGGCACCTCTCATTCCTCCATCCTAGCCCCACCAGGGAAAGGGACCAGGGAAGCGCAGGTGTCAGACATCAATTACAAACAAATCCAGAAGCCGGGCAGGTGGTGGCGCACGCCTTTAATCCCAGCACTCGTGAGGCAGGGGCAGGTGGATCTCTGTGAAGATTGTACAAGAGCTAGTTCCAGGACAGGCTAAAAGCTATAGAGAAACCCTATCTCGATAAACAAAAACAAAACAAACAACAAATCCTGAGGTAGAAATAAAGACTGCTTAGTCTTAGCATCCAGCAGGAGGAGAGGAGCCATCCTCAAACTAAGAGCACAAAGAGGGAAGCAGGAGAGGACCAGGACACAGCTCACTAGCCCAAAAGAAGGAATACCCCATAGGGCACTGGCACCCCAGACAAGAGATACTTACAGTGATGTTGGCCTTGACCAGCCCTTGGGCGTCCTTAAGGGAGGACAGGAAATGGTAGTTGGTTGGGCTGAAGAGGTCAGCGTGAGTAGAAAGGTGGAAGGAAACCACACAGCTTTCCCTCGTACAGCCCCCGCATCTCTTCAGCAGATCAGGCACCGGCTCCTGGTAGAGAATCGCAGCCTTGCCTGCTTTCATCACAGCGCTTGAAGTCACAACAGAACACAAAGGCGTCAGGGAGCTCCAGGTATGGAGCCTCACCTAGGGAGAAATGAGCAACAGTGACTGTTCTTGCTAGCTGCTTTGTCTGTTACAGAGTAATACTGACTGGGCAACAGAGGATGGGAACCAGGTGACTAAACCCCGAGCCTTCATCTCAGCCACTTAAGTTCTAGCCAACTAACTAATTGCTCAGCTTCCCAGGATCCATGTCTTCAAGAGGAGAACTCCATTGAGAAAACCTGGCACATGGCAGGTTTTCTACAGACAGGACTTATTTCTAGCGTTAGTGGTATCACCTAAACTGCAGGCACCCAAGGGTTCCTAAGTCTTTCTTTTTTACTTAAATACAGTGTATCTTTCTATATTCCTATTCCAGACAGCTTCGCTGATTTCAACATTACCACGCCCTTTTAACTTCTTCTTTTGTGAAATCTGAACTAGTACCAGCTTCTCACATTAGGATCTTCCATTTGCATAGCACTTTGAGGTTTACACGTAATTCTTCTATTCGTTTGTCATCCACAATACTGAAGGAGACAGATGAGTATTATCTGACAGTTGAAGGAAATGAATCCTCAAGATAATAACAGCCTTGCTCGGGTTATGTAATGCGTAGCGGCTGTTAGCCTAAACACTGTCTACACAGCCCGGCTTAAGTTACAAACACTAGCAGCATGTTGATACGTCCCCAAAAGAGTGTTCCATCAAGAAGTCATCGAAAAGTTCCCTTCAACCTTAGACACACACACACACAATCCAAATAACTCACAGTGAGCCTTGTTTTGTAGTCTCTGTGAAGATCTGACACACCATAGACATAAAACACACCTTTATCTTCAAAACCCACTGGCAGCAGCGGAGCGAAGAAACGCTGAGCAAAGTAATGCAGCATTTTCCATTTTCCTCCATACTCTGAAAAGAGCCCAGAGAGTCAGGAGACACCAGGAACAAGCAGTCAGGTCAGGCTCCACATGAGCAGCGAGCAGGGCTTGTCGGATTTGTTTTGTTTTGTTTTGTTTGTTTGTTGTTTTTTGTTTTTTCAAGACAGGGTTTCTCTGTGGTTTTGGAGCCTGTCCTGGAACTAGCTCTTGTAGACCAGGCTGGTCTCGAACTCACAGAGATCCACCTGCCTCTACCTCCCAAGTGCTGGGATTAAAGGCGTGCACCACCACCGCCCGGCTTGTCGGGGTTTTTAAGGCACACGTGTGACGGAGTCTGTTTTGTGGGGGACTCAGGGGGGCTTGGGGACCTGTCCATCAGTTCTGGAGACTGTTTCATGTCAACCTCACAACAGTGGAAAGAGAAAGGCAGGCGGGTTGCAATGGCTTATTTCCCAAAGGAAGAAAGATGCAAGGGCTTAATTGAAACATGCTGGCCATGGTGTCTTGAGCCCAGATTTTAATCCAAGATAGCTCTTTCTCAGAGGTAACCTTGCTTCCAGAAGCTCAGTACAGTGCATCAATACTCTTTTGATTTGTTTGTTTGTTTGTTTAACACAAGATCCAGGCTAGACTTAAATGCTGGGTCTTATAACCTTAGCCTCCTGCAATTTTAAGAGTTGGAATTACAAGAGTGCACCAGTATGCTGCCTCCCAAGGTTCTTTTTTCCTACACGCACATAAAAAAGCAAATTAGTAGTACCAGGAAAGGATGCTTGTTGCAAATTCTCATTCATAAGAAATATCTAGACTTCGGTCTCCTTTCCCGCAGGTTCAAAATCTCCTAAGCAAAGCAAAACAGTTACTATACAAAACAGCTTTCACAGTCAGACTAAACAGCCAAATCCATGGCAATTAATAATACCTCCTACCAAAAAAAAACCCTCCTCGAATACAATGCAAAATTGTCAAGACTTGTAGAATTCCATGCCTTGTTCAGATGTCTAGTAGGATAAACCTCCTGTATCGATTATATTTGAATCGCTATTAAAATATCACCACCAAAAGCAACTTAGAAAAGAAAGGATCTGTTTTGGCTTGAGGTTCCAGAGAGAGTCTACAGGGCAGGGAAAGCTGATTGACCACATTTTAGCCACACGTGGGAAGCAGAGAGAAGAGGCAGGAAGAGGGATGAGACTATAAAACCTCCAGTGACAGACTTCCTCTAGCAAGGCTACACCTCCTAGAGGTTCTGTAAGGTCTCCAAACAGTACTGTCAGCTGGGGACTAAGTGTTTAAACACATGAGCCTATGGGGGACATTTCTCTTTCAAACCACCACAGCTTCACACCTAATCTTCTATTCTCTTCTTTTCTCAATATCTGTCTGAGAATGAAGATTCTCCCCAATAAAGAACCATTTCTGGAGGCCAGAAACAAAAAGGAAAAAAAAAAAGGTGGGGAAAAAAACCTTCTCAAGGAGGTTGATGTATAAAGTAAATTTTAATTTTGCTAAAATAGGAAGTGAACGTTCTAGAAAATGTTGTTAGCTACTATCTGGAGGAGGGAGAAATGACGTAAAGATTTTAATTAACTAAACAGATAACATTTTTTTCCAGCTGCACAATTTTTAGAAAAACATCCTGATCGTCCATTTTTTTTTGTCAATTATAAAGCAATTTGGTGACTAAGCCACTTTGAAGCAATAAATCAATGACAGTGGAGTGATTAATAGACTGTACTTAAATAAAAACAGAAGTGATTCAGTGTGTGGTGCTTACTGGGCCACAGGACATTGAGCTTTCTGCCTAACCTCCGTGGACTGCTTTCTTACTTGCAAAACCAGAGCACAGTGCTTCCAGCATGTTGTGCCATAGGGCGCCTAGGACAGAGCCCGGAGCACAGCGGTGCACGGCTGTCTCCATGGGGAGGACAGGGATGGGGAGGTGGTAACACAATGTATGCTGCAAACTGTGGAGGCGGAAGAAAGATACAAACCAATTTCTTTCATGGTTTGCAAATTTTCAAGTTTTAATATTTCATTCCCAATGGTTCCTGTTCTTCTTAAAATAGCAACTGGCAGGAGAAGTATGGTCTGGAGAAGCCAGCCCGGTGGATTTCTACTGGGGACGTTTTTCTGCTGGCAGGAGACAACTCCTGGAGGAACTACAGTCTCATGAGAGACAGCCATTGCAGTGGACAGACTACAAGATGGCCACACTCTTTCACTTTATAGCATCCCGTTATTTCTGCTTCTGGGGGCCGGAGACCCACTATGGTCCTTGTAACTTTCTAAAGGTACAAAAACAGATGAAAACACAAATCCCATTCCAGTCACATAACCAATTGCTCGTTGAAACGATTCAGCTGGCAACCTTTCTGACCTGCATTTCTGACTCCACTACCTTTTCCAAGACACAAACAGAGCCATCTAACGGGGATTTTACAGACTTAAGTCAGAGTCAGCAAATGGGAAACTTTGACATTACACGAACCAATCTTCTACTTGGCAGAATTCTCCCACACAGAACGAGATCAATGCCCTTTGGGCCCTGAAAAGCCCTCTTAAATAAATTCAAAATGCTATGCAGTGGGGACTGGGGAGATGGCTCAGTTCGTAAATTGCTGGCCCTGCAAGTTCAGAAGGTCAGCATCCATGTGAAAACCTTGGTGCACCAGCACGTCCAGCACTGGGAAGGCAGAGACTGAGGTTCCCTGGGCTTGTTGGCTGGCCAGCCTCACTGAATCATCAGCTCAAGACCGCCATGTTCAGTGGGGGGAAAGTAAGCTAGAGATTGACAGGACAGCTCATGTCTAACTCTGACCCATGTACACACACACACATGCACACATGCATGCACACACACACACACACACCATTCCACCCCATATCACACCTGGAATCTCTGAACACACTCTTCACCAGCCTGCTTTGCCCAGCATAGCAAGCTCATGGAAATACTGTTAGGGGCAGCTGCGTGGTGAGTTCATAGAGCAGGGTCAGGGAACAGCCTCTTTGGCCCAGTTCTCCTTGGGGTAATCTGATTCCTCAGGCTCCATGCTGCCCCAGTCCCTCTCCACACAGGCATTCATTTCTCTTGCACAAAGAAACACTTACCAAGAGAGGCCCAGGAAGGAGCCTGCCAGATATCATTCAGCTGCCAATACAGTGCCCCCATGGTGTGGCCTTCTCCGTCCACTATCTCGCTGCGGCTGCGCATGTAGAATTCAGTTTCTGTCTTGATGCACTGGGCCTGCATCACCTGACCCGAGAGATAGTCACACATAAATGTTATTGTTTGATGCTGGCTATCTAGAGTTCAGAAATTACAGGTTTGAAACGGTTGGTTGGTTTGCTTGCTTGCTCATTTTTTAGAGTAAACTGGAGAAACTAGAAAACTGGATTAGCATTAGGGATATATTATTTTTTATTAAATCTGGAGCTAGTTCCTTAGCATGAGAGAAACTTGTCTACAATGCGGGGGGGGGGGGCTTTTTTATTTTTTATATCAGTGAATGACAAGGGAAACAGGATGATATAAAAGCCAATAATGATGCAGGCAATGAAGGAAAGCAAAAGTTATTATCCCAGAACCAATGCTGCATGTGACCAACATCAGGTTGTTTCTGTAACAGCAGATTTTACAAATACAGTCATAGTTTAAAAAAAAAAGCTTTTATTAGAAAAACACTGTAAGAAAAACATTGTTGTTATAAGTAAACTATTCAGTCTCTTTTTTCTACTCAAGCTAACCTTCCACGTCACGGTTTTTGATAACCAACCTACTATTTCTTTTTGCTGCCACTTCTTTATTTGAGCAGGACAGATGGTATTATACCATCGAACGGAGAACATCTCGTTCTTGTTTATGAGGCATGGACAAACTCCAGGCAAGTCCTTAACTCCCCCCACCGCCTCTGGAAAACCAGTGCTTCCTACTGCAGCTTTTCCTGATACTGCATCTTGTGGTCTGAGCTTGGAGTTCTGCTCAGGAGGGGCTCATGGGTGGCCAGAGATCCTGGAGAGATGGTCAGAGCAATGCAATTTCACTCAGAGAACAGGATGTGAGTCACCCCAGAAAGAGAAAAGGAAACCTTCCTGGCCACTAGAAAACAAAGTACAGATCACTTCTACAAATAAAAAAATCTCAGATGAAGGAAGAGTTTTTAGACAGTGGTAGGCTGGAAGGAGAGGAAGGAGTAATCAGGTTACTGCTCGCATGAGTCAGATACCCTTTTCCGGAAGGGTGAAGTCTTGGTCATCTAATAAATAGTGAGTATTGACAGTACATATGTTCATGATGCTAAACCTCTATCCAAGCAGAAAAGAGGATATAGCCTACCCTCATGGCACTTACTACCTCATACAGAAGACAGGCCAGTGCTATCAGTTTCTGTGGTACAGCCAAAGGGCTTAGTTGGAAAAGTAAGGACTGTCCTAAGAGAATAGAGCAGAATCTTCCAACTAGAGATAACAATGTCTGTGGGCTGTGTGTGTGTGTGTGTGTGTGTGTGTGTGTGTGTCTGCATGTATGTGGCTGTGTGTGAACTAGCTAAGAACAGAAAGCAGGCTAAGGGGGCCTGGGCTGAGACAGCCTTGAGCAATGGAAGAACCTGGTAGGAATTCACACCCTGACCAGAGAAGCCACGGAAAGCATGGCAAAGGTCTACTGTATCCTAAAAGCAACTGAAGTCCTCGGATGCTATAAGGGGAAAGAGTGATGGGGCCAACTTGCATTCCCAAAATGCCACTAGGATTTCTGCGCGGAGAAGCGGCTAGGCAGACTAGAAGGATCGAGAGAGGCATTCACAGGGTTGACAGAGTGTCTACTAAAGAATGCTATCTGCTGAGCTGCTTAAGGCACAGCTGTCTTATCCTGAGCCAGCTTGCTGAGGAACACAGCAGTGACAGCCAGAAAGTGTGCCATAGGACAGTCTAAAAAAAAAAAATCTGCAGCAAGCAGTGACAGTCCATAATGACCACAGTGTACACTTGGAATGTGTTGGTCTAAATATAGCTCAGAGGGGCTGAAATAAAACAAATAAACCAAAGAGTTGTTCTGTCACTCAAGCTAATCCGCAATTTGACTCAGGATCTCCAGCCAAGTTCCTTGTTAAAAAATAAATTCTCGTCTGAACTAAACAGAGCGGGATTTATCTACTTTGAGACCTTGACACCTGTGTATAATCTGAGTTCCCCCGCCCCCAGAGTAAGCCTCTGCGCGTGTATTGAGTTACTGTACCAGATCAACTTAGCAAAACGATTTCTAGAATGTCCTGTGAAGAGAAGCAGCCGAGAAGTGAGGGCTTAGTGGAGACAGATGGGGGAGGGTGTGTCAGGGCTGGGGTCTGCACTAAATACCCTTGTTCTAACCTCGGGCATGAGGAGCTGGCTCCGTGGGTAAAGCACGTGCAAGCCGGAGGCCTGCAGCTCAGATCCCTAGTGTCCAGGTAAACGTGGAAAGCCACGTCAGCTGCCGCTAATCCTAGCACCGGGGAGCAGAAACGGGGGATTCCCCAAAGCAAGCTGAAATCGGTAAGCTCCGGGGTTCCGCAAGAGCCCTGCCTCAGTGAAGCAGACTGCAGTGGAGGAAAACACCCAGTGTCAACTGCAGTCACACACACACATGCGCCTACATGCACATGGACATACATCATACATGCACACCATACACACACGAACACACATGAAAAATAAAAAGATTTAACCGTTCAACAGCATGGAAAGCAACCCATTTGGTTTCAGGATTTCCTAATAATATCGAAATCGAGGGGAGCAGAGAAAAATGTAGAGCTCAATAAAAATCAATTAAAAATAAAAATAAAAATAATATCCAAATCTACTTTAATCACTGGACCTCCAAATAATGCTTTTCTAACCATGCTACACGTGGCCTGTGGGGACAATATCAGTTAAGGCCCCTGCCAACGTAACTCACACAAGCAATGCTCTGACTGGCCAGAAATCTCTTCTCACCCTGAGATTCATGAATCATTCACTGCTTCATGGGCTATGTATGAAGGAGGGTTCACCAGCGGGGCAGGAAGTCTCCATTATGCCTCTGAGAAACAACTCAAGATTCCAAAACACCCAGGACCCACAGTATCCCCAAAGGCTGGACCATTTCTGACATACCAGCAAGGTTAATGAGCATGGAACACTCTGAGAATAGCCCCGAGACCAGAATCAGCCTCGATTTATGAGTTAGGATGTGGAAGAAGTGGACCATTTGAGGCATCTGGGATAGAAGCTACAGCCCTTCAATCTAGATTTATAAATTAAGGTGATTAAGAGAAAAGTGAACACCAGGATGAGGCATAATACAAGATATTGGCACATGCCAAGGTAAGTAGAGAAATCACCTATTTCAGGCAGAGATGAAACTGTCAGGACAAAGCTATGAAATATAGAGTAACGTACGCTTGATTGACTCTAAAAAAAGCCACAACTAGATACTTTCCCGGTGGCGTTGATGGACCTAGCATGCTTTTCCTTTTTATTCAGGAGAAATTTGATTTTTTTTTTTTGAGGGAGAAGCAAAAAAAAAAAAAAAAAAAAAAAAAAAAAAACAACTCTAATGAGGTCCAGATTATTCACCTGGCTCTAACTAAACTCTTTTGCAATCTCATTAACATATATTGCAGCCAGGCGGTGGTGGCACATGCCTTTAATCCCAGCACTAGGGAGGCAGAGGCAGGCAGATCTCAGTGAGTTCGAGGCCAGCCTGGTCTACAAGAGCTAGTTCCAGGACAGGAACCAAAAGCTACGGAGACACCCTATCTCGAAAATCCAAAAAAAAAAAAAGAAAAAAAAGGGGGCTGGAGAGATGGCTCATTGGTTAAGAGCATTGCCTGCTCTTCCAAAGGTCCTGAGTTCAATTTCCGGCAACCACATGGTGGTTCACAACCATCTGTAATGAGGTCTGGTGCCCTCTTCTGGCCACACAGACAGAATATTGTATACATAATAAATATATATATATAAAAGCCGGGCGGTGGTGGCACATGCCTTTAATCCCAGCACTCGGGAGGCAGAGGTAGGTGAATCTCTGTGAGTTTGAGGCCAGCCTGGTCTACAAGAGCTAGTTCCAGGACAACCTCTAAAGCTACAGAGAAACCCTGTCTTGAAAAACCAAAAAAAAAAAAAAACCACAAACACACACACACACACACACATACACACACACACACATATATTGCAATTCAAAAATCTTTATTTTTAATTTTTCTTAGATTTATTCATTTTATTATTGTATGTGTGAGTGCCATCTGCATGTATGTGCATGCATCACCTACATGCTTGGTGTCTGTGGAGGCCAGAAGAGGGTATCGGATTTCCTGGAACTGGAGTTACAGATGGTTGTGAACCACTATGTGGGTGCTGGAAATCAAACCCAGGTCCTCTGCAAGAGCAACAAGTGCTCTTCACTGCTGAGCCATCTCTCCACCCCCTTGCTGTGTGAAAGGAAGCCACACCAATTCTCTAAGAGCCCATCGTACATGAAATCAGCATGGAGAAGAACAGCCAAGACTTTGGAACACTCGGGCTCTAGAGTAGGGTAGCAGATCCTACATGCAGATAGTGTCAGTCCAATAACATGAATCTCATTTTACCCAAACCAGTTTTCACCAGTCAGGAATAATGTTTAAGAGTCATTTGTGGTTTAAATATACTAAGTGTTCAAAGGTTTGGTCTCCAACTTGATACTAGATAGCTGCTAGAAATTTTAAGACATAAGGACTAATAGAGGTCTTAGTATCATTAGAGGGTATCCCCTCAAAAAGGACTGTGGAACCCCTAACTTTCACTTCCTGGTCTTGAGGTAAGCATGTTAATTTGGTGATGGGCTACCCAATGGAATGGGCCCAGCCAGTCATAGACTGAAACCTTTAAAATTTCAAACCAAAAAAGCCTTTCTCTTCCTAAGGTTTTCATCTTAGAAATTTGCTGGTGATGAAAAACCTAATGCAGGAAAAAAAAATGGCACAATGAAGCGGGTAGTCATTGCTACAGCAGAGATGCTACAGGGAAACTTTAACTCTTTTGCAGAAAGAGTTTGGGAAAGTTTGGGGGAACAGGCTAGGGGGGAAAAACCCTAGTAAGCAGTAAGCAGAGTTTAATGGGAAATTCTGGTAAGGACTCAGAATCAAAATGCTGATAGGAACATGGAAAGTAAAGGCCAGACTGATGAGGTTTCAGTGTAAAATGAGAGTTCTGATCAGAATTAGCAGTGTTAGGGCAAAGAATCTGGACGCATATTGTCTCTACCCGAGACTTCATGGGAGCCAGGCTGGCCTGTCCAGCAGAGAGCAGCACCCCATTGATGGTGACAAAGTCATCACTCACTGCTTAGGATAGATGTTCAGAGCCAGAACATGGAGGAGCAGAGAAGTAAGGTTTTAAAATAACTGAAACTTGACCAGAAAAATAACATGCGTAAATAATCTTTCAGTCAAAGACGTATAAGGAGTGGAAAATAAGCCAAGTGCACTCTACTGGAACAATGCAGAACAGGTCCCACCCACCACAGGCTCAGTGACAGCGAAGTATAAATTTTGTTCAAAGACTTTCAAGGGAAGAGTCTTCTGAGAAGGGACTCAAGGGGTGCTCTGCTTACTCATGACAGCCTAGGGTGGTAGGGCATTCAGAAACTACTGCACCTGTGACTCCAGGGGTCCAAAAATAACTTGTGCCAGACGCAGACCTTGACATCTCCCATGTGACGCTTTTTTTGGCAGGCAGGCGACATACAAGAGCAACAGGGTCATAGAGGCTGCTAGTGATGGTTTCACGCCTCGGGGAGACCAGGCAGTGTGTTTGAAGAGCAGAGTCCCTGAGAGCAGCCCCTGATGGGGTCACACACAAAACTGTGAGCATGACACTGAAGCTACCGTGGAGACCCTGGAAAGTAGAGTCAGCCAGGCTCTAGGGAAGGTCGTACTTGGGTTCTTGGTAGCACATACCCAAGCAGAGTGCCTGGAAGCTGCATGCTCTAGCATGCCACTTTTGCCCTGCTGGATGCATGTCCTCCTCTCTGATTTTGCACCTTAGATCCATTTGGTTATCTTATGTGGTGCCAAGTAGGAGTCCATATTTACTCTTTTGCATTTGAATATCTACCTGTTCCAAAACCATCTGTTGAAAATTCTGTCCTTCCCACTATTTTATTGTCTTGGGAATGGAAACTAGAACACCCTGTAGAGGGTTCCCAAAGATTTAAAAATGGCTTCATTACAGTCTACAGACACATTAGTATGTTTAGATCACAAAGGAATGATATTAGTTTATCAAAAACATACCTACATCCATGTTCTGTGTAGTATTATTCTTAACAACCAAAATACAGAATCAGCCTAAGTGTCTTGTCAACAAATGAATAGGTAAAGAAAATGTAATGTATAAATACAATGGAAAAAAGAGAATCATATCATTTGTGACACTGTTAATTAACCTGGGATGTTGCGTTAAGGTAAACAAGCTATGCTGGTTAGTGTGGATCAACTCAACACAAACCTAAACCTATCTGGTAAAAAGGATTCTCAATTGAGGGGTTACCTCCATCAGACTGGACTGTAGGCAAGTTTGTGGATCATGTTCTTGACTAGTGGTTGATGTGAGAGGACCCAGTTCACTGTGAGTGGTGCTACCCCCTAAGCAGGTGGTCCTGCATTGTACTTAAAAACAGGCTGAGCAAGCTATGGGGAGCAAGCTAGTAAGCAGTGTTTCTCCATAGCCTCTGTTTTAGTTCCTGCCTGTACGTTCCTGTCCTGAGCCTGTCCTGACTTCCCTTCATGGTGGACTGGGACTGGAATATGAGAGACAAATCCATCCTTTCCTCATCAAGTTGTTCTTGGTCATAAAGTTTTATCACAGCAATAGAAACTTAGTTAGAACACAAGTCAACTGCAGAAAGAAAAATAACACTTAAAATCGCTTATATGTGCAGTTTCAAAATGTTGAATCCACGGAAGCAGAGAATAGAAAGGCTATCAGGGTCTGGGAGAAGGGAATGCTGATATACAATTCAGCTAGGAAAATAAATTCAAGAAATCTGTTGTACACAAGAGTGTCAAAATTTAATAAGATATTACATATTTCAAAAATGCAAAGAATGCAAATTCAGTATTGTCACCTCAGAAAAAAAAGATGCATACATGAAATAATGCATATGTTCTGACACTCCATCCCAAAAGGATAAAATAAAGATTATCTTTGACTTACAATGACGTTGCATTGAGGTAAGCTCATATAAATTAAAATGACCCTAAATGTGGGGCTGAAACTCACTTGGTTAGCAGTGACAGATCTATTCAGATGCTCTACTTCTTCTCCTGTCAGTTTTCAGTTCCACTAGTAATACTTTAAGTTCCTTGATGCTACTTGTCACAGCTGTTCATAGCTTTTCCTTACAATCAGTATTACTTCTGTAAGGCAAGTGGTATTATTTCTTCTTCCAGTCCTAGTTTGGTCATGAGACTCTTCACTTGATGAGTTCTATCTAAACATTGTTCATTTGGTTGGTCTTTCCAAAGAACTCATTGTTGCCTTCATCTTCTCCACTGTTCCAGTAAGTTCTAGAAATTAATAAGTCAACCAAATGCCTCAATAGTTGCACAACTTCCCTTTTCTCAATGGTAAGCTTGTGGAATCTCATAAATAATTTAAAAACTGAAATTTCGTTCTAGCCATTGACTTGAGTTCTTAGGCAAAATATGAGTCTTATGAACCTCTGTTTCCTCAGGTATGAAATTAAATAGTGGTGTAGCTGTAGCTCAGGGATAGGGGGCTTGCCTAGCATGTATGAGGAAAAGAGGCCTTGGGTTTAATTCTCTCAACATTGCCAAAATAAAAAGAAATAAACAAAATTCCATTTTATAATATAAATAGCCAACATGATGTCTGAAGATGTTGGAATTTCATGAGAAAGGGTTCAAAACATCTAATGGCCAAGTCATAGACATTTGGTAGACAACTAGAAGAATGTTCATTGCCTGATTATTAAATCACATGATGCCTAATATATGCCATGTACACACACATACACACATGCACATGCCTAACTTTCCTGTGGTGCTTAGGAAATAACCTAGCTATAATCCATATGTCTGATAAGAGATATCCATAATCAATTACCTCTACCAACCAAGAAAGACACAGAAAACCTATCACAAGTAAGTAAAGACCTTGAATTAAACACTTCACTATAAAAGCTACCCAACTAGTTAATAAATATTTGAAAATGTGCTTGATTGCATTCCTTTTTAAAAAACAAAATTTATTTGATGTGTATGGGTGCTTTGCCTGCATGTATGCCTGTGTATCATGTGTGTACCTGGTGCCCACAGAGGCCAGAAGAGGACATTAGATTCTCTGGAGATGGAGTTATGAGCGGAATATGGATGCTGGGAAACCAAGCATGGTTCTTAACCACGGAATCATCTCTCCAGCTCTTTAATCTCAGTTTTAACCAAGAAAACGAAAATGAAAGTCATTTAAGATGCATGCCCACCAGAATTCCTATCATTCAGGAGGGACAGTAGCAGCTGCTTAGAGTGAGGTGAGCCAGCTGGAACCATAAAACTCTGTTAGACAAAGTGTCACTTTGTCTAACCACTTTGGGAAAATTCCTGGCAGTTTCCGTCAAAGCTAAATACTTGGTTTCCTCGCAAATCAATTGCATATCCAAGCCAGTACACTTGTCTGCAGTCTGAAACACTGTTCATAGCAGCACTGTTCAAAACAGCCTCCAGCTAGAAACAGCATGAGTGTCCTTTAGTGGGGAAACTATCTGCAGTGTGATTTGTTCCCATGATGAAACAGTCCACTGCAATACAAAAGGATACACACTCATTGTACTATCGACTTAGGCAACTCTCACACAGCGCATTGAGTAAGCAAGCAAAAATAGCTTATGTTGAAATCTCGGTGTAGAAAGACTAATTGAGGCGACAGGAGTCAGATGGGCCCCTGGGAATTATCTGCTCCTGGGTTTTAGTGAGGTAAGTTTGAGCATTTAGCGTTAGTAGCCAGCTAGCCTGGGCTTGGAATGGCCTCTTCCTCTCACTCAGCTTCCCCCATGGCCTTGACGCGACCTGATTCTAAACTAGATGGGATCCCAGGGAAATGAATCTGCTACTTTTCCCTTTCCCCTCCTTTCTCCACCTTTCTCCTACACTCTCCAGTCCTCCTTCTCTCCCTGCCCCTGGGAGCACTCGCCCCAGCAAGGGGGTCACCTCAGGCTAAGAGCAGACAACAACTGCAAATAAATACGTTTAAATAGTAAATAATTTAAAATCCCAGAACTGAAAACCAAGCCTCACCAGGTAAGAAAGGAACAGGACAAGCACAGGGAGGCACCAAGTAGGGAGACGCGGGAAATGAGTAATCGTATATACAATTTCCATTAAAATTTGCTTAAATGATGGGAAGGAAGGAGGAGCGGGAAGGAAGAAAAGAAGGAAGATAGTTAATTCTTTCTCTGGTTCATCTTCTCTACTTCCGCCCCCACCATTTGTTCTTATTAAAAACCCAAGAGGTTCAGAAGACCGGGGTATTATGCTATGTCACTTTTCAAGACACTAATAGTGATGAAATTTTGCAGCTACCAAGAGTTTGAACTGAGGCGGCTTTGCAGCAAGCTGTCTTCATAGACATGGAGAACTTTCCTGGCTGTATCCTCTAGTCACAAGTAGGTTCTTCTGCCTCTTCAGGGCTCCCAATATTCCAGAGTCCCCTCTCATCCTCCTTTCTTCTCTGGCTTCTAACTGCCCCAAATGAGCCGCACACCCAGACAGGCTCGCCTCATCTATGACTCACAGCTGCCACCTTGGAAGAGTAGCTAAACTGAACCACAGAACTTGCCCCAGCAGGCCCTCTGGCTAACCACCTACTCCAGGAGGCTCACCGAGTCTACAGCCACCCCTGAGCTTAGAGCCCCCTCTACTGCCTCCATTTGTTCCTAGCGTGTCTGCTGAGCATCTGATGTGTCAGGTGGGGAGAAACTGACTCGGTAAGAGCGTCTTTGACCCGCCTGTGCAGCAGATAGCTCTAGTGGCAAAACTCAGGGGAAAAGGGTAACATTGTGCTGTAGGCCCAGGTGTGAATTACACGTAACTTATTTAGTAAACAACAGACATGATAAAAGACACAGGCCAGACCCACTACACAGAAATTAATTGTAACTGTTGGTCCTCAGTCTATAGCTTGCCTTTTCAAGTTCTAAGCATTTTCAAGTTCTAAGGACTCTTCGCCTGTCTCAGTCATGAAGCTATTGTCTTGTGTTCTCTCTGAGGAGCTGATTGTACTGCTTTCCAGACTGCTGGTTGTTTCTTTGTCTCAGGGATCAAACCCACAGCCTGGAGCATGTAAGCATGACTCTGCCCCAAACCCACACATTTGAATCTTAGATCAGTGGTGAAATTCATTTGTACACATGGAAGACTTTCATTTTTCAGTAAAGCCACCCGCTTCTTACAACACACTTCATAGAAAATGCTCTCCTTTTCCACGCGAGTTGCTGGGCTGCACAACCAGAAGCCAGGTGGCTGTATCAAGTGTGAGGCTATCTCTGCCCTCCGAGGGGAATCCTACTACTACTTTCACTGATGAACCCTTACACTAACCTTTAAACTAACAACATTTAATACACGATTTTAGAATTTCATAAGCTATTCTTGTGGGAGAAACAGAGCCAAAAGTTAAATGCAGATCTTATGGGTTACCATAACTCTATTGTGAAGGAAACAGAAGCCTCAATCAAGAGGATAAAAACCTAAACGCTTTCCACCTGACAAAGCTTACAAACTCTGCACTACTGCATAATGTTCAACGTAGAAACCTGCCAACTCCACGCTGAAAATGACTTACCTGAGTAAGGTAGATCATATCTTTAAATTTACGTATGGGATCTGTCCTTCGGGGGAGTCTGAAGTGGAGCTGAACCTGCTCAAGCATCTCATCGTTACCATTTCCATGATGCTGTCGGTGAAGGGCAAAGCCGCTACTATAAGACCAGTCCTCTTTAGATGAGACCTTGGGAGGAAAGAGGAAGAGTTACAGATCTTCACAGTGAAGTGACTCTTCTTGTACATTCCTCATAAACCTGGAAAGGGCTGTACAAGTTAGAAAAGAACTTAAGGTTTGTTCTGTGGCATTAATTTCTTCTTTTTTTTCCTCTGAGCTTGTCCTGGAACTCACTCTGTAGACCAGGCTGGCCTTGAGCTCACAGAGATCCGCCTGTCTCTGCCTCCTGAGTGCTGGGATTAAAGGAGTGTACCATCACCACCTGGCTGCAGTGTTAATTTCTTACACTTAAAAAAGAAAATCATTCTTCTTATTGCTAGTCACCAGTTTAGTGATAGGGGTCTGTTTTCATATCTAGAAAGTTGCATTTTAGTATTTAATGTGGGATTCCCCCTCTGTATGCTGTGAGTATCATTGGTTAATAAAAGAACTGCTTTGGGCCTATAGCAGAGCGATAGGGGAACAGATCTAGGTGAGGAAAACTAAACTAAATGCTGGAAGAAAGAAGAAGGAGTTAGGGAAGAAGCCATGTAGCCTGCAGGAGACAGACGCCTAAACTTTACCCCGTAAGCCACAGCCACGTGGTGATTCACAGATTAATGGAGATGGGTTAAATTAAGATGTAAGAGTTAGCCAATAAGAAGCCAGAGTTAATGGGCCAAGCAGTGATTTAATTAATACAGATTCTGTGTGATTATTTCAGGCCTAAGCAGCTGGGAACTAACTAGTGGGCTCCTTATACTACAAGTATTTCTCTTAAAAGCCTTGCCTAGAAAACACAATTGTGTTTGTTAAAATGCTTATTACCTATTCTTCTTTCTGTTGTTGACGATTTGTTTTCTGAGGCAGGACCCCATCTAGCACCCACACCCTCTAAGTGTTAGAATTTTGCTGAACTTCTGATCCTCCTACCACCCACGTGCTAGGCTCACAATCCAGTGCCAGCAAACTGGCTTGGCTGTGTGCACCTTACACTACTATTTCCTTTATTTACGTAAATTCTGTGACTAGGCTTTTAGAACTGAATAATGGGCTACAGTCGATATTCTGTTTTAAATGTCATAGTTTTAAATAAGAAATAAATGATGCTATTACAATATTAAATGTTTTAGAATTTGTTCAAATTCTGTATCCGAAAACTGCGTAAGCCAGCAGTTCTCAACCTATGGGTTGTGACCCCTTTGGGGGGTTGAATGACTCTTTCACAGGGGTTGACTAAGACCATCGGAAAACACAGATATTTACAATACGATTCATAACAGTAACAAAATTAACCGTTATGAAGTAGCAATGAAAATAATTTCATGGGTAGGGGTCACCACACCATGAGGAACTGTATTAAAGGGTTGCAGCATTAGGAAGGATGAGAACCACTGGCCTAGACTATAGAATGAGTTCCAGGCCAGCCTGGGTAACTAGCAAAATCCTGCCTTAAAAAATAAGTATTATTGAGTCTGGCTTACCTCACTCAGGATACCACACACTGAGACAATGGGGATGTTCTATCGGGAACTCACCAAGGCCAGCTGGCCTGGGTCTGAAAAAGCATGGGATAAATTTGGACTAGCTGAACATAGCGGACAATGAGAAAGAATGGGAACTCAAGAACAGTCGCAGTGGGTTTTTGATCCTACTGCACGTACTGGCTTTGGGGGAGCCTAGGCAGTTTGGATGCTCACCTTACTAGACCTGGATAGAGGTGGGCGGTCCTTGGGCTTTCCACAGGTCAGGGAACCCTGATTGCTCTTCGAGCAGATGAGGGAGGGTGACTTGATGGGGGAGGGGGAGGGAAATGGGAGGCGGTGGCGGGGAGGAGGCAGAAATCCTTAATAAATAAATAAATTAAAAAAAATAATAACAGAAAAAAAATAAAATTGTGAAAAAAAATAAGTATTATTGAACAAAGGACCTGAATATGCATTTCTCAAAGGAAGACATAAAAATTATAATAAGCTTGAGAAGAAATGTTCAGAATAATCAGTCATCAAAGAAATGCAAATTTTCTATGAAGCTGTATTTCCACAAAAAATGTTTTTTAAAATGAAAAAAAGTGTTGGAAAGGGTGCAGAAAAGGCTGGGAGGGCAGCTAATCACTGTGGTCACTATGGAAAGTGACTCTGAGCATTAAAAGAGTCTTAATGTTTCAGTAGCTGCACTCATAGGCTCGCTCCCAGTTAATCTGAAAATGTTCATTCAAAAGCAAGGAGACTAATGTTCACCTCTTCTAACGTGGGTGGGTATCTAGTTCTGAATAGCTATAAATGATTAGACTGTATATGAAGTATCGATTCAGGGTCAGCAGGCTGGCCCGGTTGGCAAAGGCACTAGTTGCCCAGCCTGATGGTTGAATCCCCAGACCTCCCATGGTAGAAAGAGAGAACCAGCTCCTACAAGTTGTCCTCTGACCGCCACACACATGTGGCAAGAGTAAATGCCCATAATTAAGCAATAAATAAATAGATATATAGTTAAATGTTTTTATCAACTAGAGTTGGTTTTATGCACAACTATAAGCCAAACTTAAGCTTCCATACGCTTCCATTTGACTTAGTGTTCCTGAAGGCATACGATTAAAAACATAGTGGAAAGTTACCCAGTCAAAATAGTAATTATAAGATTTTAGCTCTCTAGATGTTAAGGAAGAATTCTTTTCTTCCATCCTCTCCCTGAACTAGACTCTCTGAACCCACTGTCTACTGTTGTAAATCATGGGAAATTGAGAGAGCAATGGCTTACCTTCTCTAGTGTACTAAAGGAAGGCCAGGACTGGTAGCCATATTCGGATACAAACCGGGCTTTGGGGAACATCTTCCAATCCCAGCAGTCATTGGAATAGTCATAAAAATGGACATCGCCATAATGGTTGCTGTTAGGGTCGTTAGAGATCCAGCCTTCTGCCATGGTTTTGACCCCATTGGTAGGACTGGACACAATAAAAGGACGGCTCTTGTCTTCCTGGACATAGAAATAAAATGACTTTTAAGGATAATATGACAATTTGGTAAGGTACAGACTATTAACTTCTAATAAAAAATACCATCAAGTCTTAGAAATGTCAAATAGGTGAGAAAAAGTTAACAGGCTGGCCCCCACTCTCCCTGTCAACACTGCCCTGCTCTTCTTTGCTGTCCTTGTCCCATTACAAGCGCCCGAGACCATGCTTTGTGGCACCTCTTCCCAATGTTTTCAACCATGCTTTGTCCCTTCTTACCCCAAAGGGAGTGCATCATCTCACGCAATTTCTCAACTTTGGTACTATTGACCGTGAATATTGGGTATGGACAAGAGTGGTCAGAGTCTCCTGTTGTGAGAGACATTTAACAACATCTCTAGGGGCTGGAGAGATGGCTCAGAGGTTAAGAGCATTGACTGCTCTTCCAAAGGTCCTGAGTTCAATTCCCAGCAACCACACGGTGGCTCACAACCATCTGTAATGGGGTCTGGTGCCCTCTTCTGGCCTGCAGGCATACAGACAGACAGAATATTGTATACATAATAAATAAATATTTTAAAAAAAACAACATCTCTAGCTTATGACACCTGCCAGGTGGCATGAGTCCCTTCACCTAACGTGTCTTCAGCCGTGACAAAATTACTGCATTTCAGGAACCTGGGTCAAGAACAAAAGCTACTGAGTCAGATACACTTGGGTTTAAAACTCAACTCAGAATCTTCCCGGTTTGGCACAGGAAGAGTCAGGAGTTTTAGCTGTAAAATGAAGAAACTTCAAGATCATGCTCTTAGATGCTTGTTTGGAGCAAGATGAACCGCTAGTAACTATTCATAACAATTATACCTTGATGGAAACAACAGTAATTATTCCATAGCATTTAACGCTACCCATCTTCAAGAAAATCTAAAAACATCTTCATGACCTAGGATGAAGTTATCTGTGAAGTTGGAGACAAAGAACCACCAGAGTTCCTAAGAGTCCCGCTAACTCAATTTGAGAAGTGGAAGAGTGGACAGTAAGCAAATTGCCGAAGATCTCATAGACAGGATTGTGAATCGTGGGCATTTCATCACCATACTGTTAAATAAAAATCCCCAGACATTAAAATCAACTTCTCGCACTGATCAGATGTGAGAAATAAGTATTCTTAACTGTTGAACCATTTCTCTAACACCCACATGGTGGCTCACAACTACCAGTAACTCAAGTTCCAGGGGACCCAATGATCTCCCCAGGCACCAGCCATGCACGTGGCACACTCATAAAATAAAAATCAGCAAATCTTTTAAATATACACATGCAAAATCATTTACTAGACATATATAGATGTTACCTATCACAGACTGTTTTTAAAAATATATTCCTGCCAGATGGCAGTGGCATACACTTTTAATCTCAGCAGAGAGACAGAGGCAGGCAGACCTCTGTGAGTTCAAAGCCAGCCTGGTCTACAGAGCAAGTTCCAGGGAACCCAGGCTTGTCTTGAAAAGACAAACAAAAAAAATGCTTTTTCAAATTACTTCAGAATATATGACTACAGAGACAAAATTGGAAAGACAGTTAAATTATTATATTACTTATCAAATATTAGAGTTTTTAAACAATCTTTAGAAAGAGTTACTGTAAAAAGATCACCTTCTTCTCACCATAAAAAAGGCCACTGTATGTATTAGCATATATGGTACAGGATGCCTGGTTCACAATAGTGATGCAAGGAGAACCCCCATAGAGGACCCCAAGATTCCCTGGCAACCTGAACTGCCCTAGTCTCGTGACTCTCACACCAAGATGTTCATATATGATACCCACCAAAATCTATATCAACACGTACAAGTAGACCTGCATTGTGTATGCAGTTACAGACCTGCAGAGGTGGCATAACACAAGCACATCTGACCCAGAGACTCAGCAAACATTTGAGGGTCTATGCATGAACTCTAGAGTGTGTGACAACCTGCAATGGGAAGTGCTGAACACGTGTGGAGATTCCCAAAGATAGTTTATCTTCCAAGTAATCCACACACATCTGCATAGAACATTATAGTGAACTAGAACACTAATGAAATACTCTGAATTCAAATGATGTTCCACAGACTGTCTTAAAAGAGGCATACAATCTACTACGCCAATATTGGGACCTATACATGTTTAAAACACCTTAAATTCTACTGCACCAAAACCAATTACTTACTGATAAGACAATCTCTCTGATGTTTCTCACATAGAGGGTCACATAGTCTTTAAAGTAGGTTTCCAAGTCACTGGGATTTACATGAAACCAGTTCACCCTCAAGGCCACTTCATTCTCATTGTTACCACTCCATATGATGATGGAGGGGTGAGATTTCAGTCTCCTGATCTGAAAGTTAAGAAAACATGAAGTAATTTCCCCATACCTAACATAGCAGAGCTCACAGCTATAACGATTAATAAGATTACAATCATTGCATTTCTGCATAGAAATTCTTGCCTACCTGATAATTCACAAAATGGCTACTCATGCACTATGGAAAGACAATTTTAATAGTTCTCTGAAAGACTAGGGGAGGTAGCTTTCTAATTAAACATGAAGACTTAGACGTGAGTGTTGTGAAATATTTGATTACACTATGTAATGTCACTATGATTGGTTTAATAAAAAACTAAATGGCCAATAGCTAGGCGGGAGGTATAGGCAGGACTTCCAGACAGAGAGAGTTCTAGGAAGAAAGAAGGGGGAGTCACCAGCCGGATGCAGTGAAAGCAGGACCTGCAGAAGGAGAGGTAAAAGCCACAAGCAATGTGGCAGTACATAGATTAATATAAATGAGTCAATTTAAGTTATAAGAACTAGTTAGAAACAAGCCTAAGCTAAGGCCAAGTTTTTGTAATTAATAAGAAGTCTCTGTGTTGTTATCTGGGAGCTGGTTGTTGCCAGGGCAGAGAAAGACTCGCTACACCTGAGTTCTATTCCCAGCACCCATGTTGAAAACTGGGAAGGGTGGAGAGCATTTGCGGTGCTGGGGAGGAAGAAACAAGGGAATCTCAGGGTTCCCTGGCTAGCCAGCCTATCCTAACCCATGATTCCCAGGTCCCAGAGAGTGGAATAAACACACAAGCAAATAAATAAGCCTACATTGAGTAGGCTTATGTGGGACGCAAAACAATTGTGGTTTCCAGTGCCACATTTCATCTTTGTCCTGAGCTGGAGGAAAAGGACGGGAGCAGCAGGATCGGTGGTTGGACATGTTACACTGAGATGCCCGTTAAACCTCTGACCATACCACCAAGCAGGGGTGGATACTCGATGAGGGATTCATCAGAGACTGAATGATCGGGCGTTAATCTGGGGATTGTCAGCAAGTAGGTGATGTTATAGCCCTGACACTGCTGAATCACTCACAAAATCAATTTCCAGACTGCGGTTTTTCATGGGATTGAGTAGAAAACAACTAAAAGAAATGAGCGATTTAACAAAAGGAACAACTAAGATGCGCATGCGTTCTCTTCTTGGAGGTGTAGCAATAGCATACCTGGTAAGCAACTTCAGCTCTCACTGACTCCACGAAGCTCCGCCCAACTGGATAAAGGGCGCAGGCAAACATAAAGTCCTGCCATACCTGTCAATCAAAAGAAAAAGCAGCGTCATCCCACGGAAAGCCTGACGTCATCCTCACTGCGAGGATTATCTTTCACATAAAGGAAAGTCAAGTTCTGCAAACGCGCCCATCTGAGCGCCTCTTTACAGTGTGCCCACACGCCGAAGGACTTTCCAGAGTTACACAAAAAATATTTAGAAGCCTGAGAGCACGCTCAGTAAGGAGGAAAGATGAGGAAGGAAGGATGATTCTTCAGAAAAGGAAATAATGAGAGAGTAGGAAAGATGGAGCTTTGGGTCCTTCCTCATTCCTCCTTCTTTCTCATTTCGCCAGGCACGGAGTAGTGAGAAATACACCAGACTGGTAAAATTATAGTTGCTTTAGAAAGGATTTAATTTTTTTCACAGCTAGAAGATTACTAGACGCCCACTTTACTAATGAGACCGTGAAGTCCTTTCCAAGAAGGCCTATGTGGAGCGGCTGATCAAAGCAAAACCACCAAGCAGCCTGCCTTCCTACCAGTCTTGATTCTACCATAGAGAGTGTGAGCTGGTGGGCAAGATACACACCCTCTTCACGGGTCACTTTACACTCTGTAAATCGGACAAAGGACAAGAGGAACCATATCGTGGAAGTTGAAAAAATACTAAAACAAAACAAAAACCAAAAAAAAATAATGCAGACAAAAATGTCTGGCATTCAATGAACAGTGTGGCATGTGGCTGCCATCATGATGCAGGCCTATCACTGCTGCTGTGATTCCAACTCTCCTCTGGCACTCTGTGTATCTGATGATGACTGTATTTCTAGAACTAAAAAGATACACAATCTACCCTCAGTATCTATAAGTTTGGCATTCAAGCTAGGCAAACTATCCAAACATAGATTTGACTATGGGTCAAAAAAATATACAGAAAAAGACCCTAAAGAAAATATATACCAAACATATACAGGTTCTTCTGGTTGTCATTAGTCCCTAAGTAATAAGTATGGCAACTGTTTATAGCACAGTCACAGGTCTGCAGAGATGGCGCAGGGGTTAAGCTCACTGGCTGCTCTCACTCATGCTCAGTTCTCAGCACCCACATGGAAGCTTATACCCTCCTTAACTCCAGGTCCAGGAAATCTGATTCCCTTATGAACCTCCAAGGGCACCAAGCATGCACATGGCAACCTGCACACATAGACACTCATATATACAGTGTGTGTGTGTGTGTGTGAAATGTATCATGTTAGATGAAGCTCTGGAAGTGGCCCAGTACTAACGTACAGCATATGTCAGGATGCGGGTAGTTCTTTGTGAGCATTCTATTTCTTCATGTGAGAAGACTGAGTATGTAGGCAGCACAGGGCTCCTGAAGTCAGCTCTCCAGAGACACTGAGGGATGAAGGCATCTTGCTTGGTCCTCCTTGTAGCAAAATTTGAGTACTAAGAACATCTTTTCTTTGGTTAATTTTATTGTTTTTGTTTCTCTCCAGAGTTCATGGGAACTCTTTAAATATTCAATATTTTATTATGTATATACACCTACATATCACAAGAAAAATCATGAAGGAAGTGTAGAAAGAGATATTTGATTATATAACTCATATACCATAGTAATTATTTTTAAATAGTGGAGAATTCTGGTATTTGTTAGCAACTCTAGTCCATTTATTCCTTGGACAAAATTAATAAATAAATGATTAAACATAGATAATAAGGAATGAGGAACCTTCATTCATCCAATGAGGAATGAAGTAAGGAAGATGATTCCCTGCTCTGAGAGGGTATAAAGGAGCAATAATATCAACTCACAACATCAGACTGAGGGACGAGTCACCCATCAAGACCGTGTCACATACTTACCATGATTCCAAGTTCATTGCAAAGTTCATAGAATCCATCCTGCTCATAGACACCTCCTCCCCACACCCGTAGAGTGTTCATGTTGGCATCCACAACGGACCGCAGAAGGACCTGCAACCTGGAGAAGGGATTGCAAAGGCAAACACTATTTCATAAACTGGGGGACATTACCAAATATTTCAAATCTGTTAAGGGAAAAGGCCACTTTAAAATCAAAATGATTTTGCTCTTCTGAATGCCAAAACCATGAGGTAAAATAACACAGAGACCGGTCGTAACCACATTAAGCAAACAAGCTGAAAAGCCATGCATGATGTCTTCAGTATGTAAGTTGTCAGAAACCTTATACTATTCCTTAAACTCTTTTTGTTTTATATTTCGGCATGTAGAAAAATGCAGCACAGGGCTGGGGAAATGGCTGAGAAAGTAGAGTACTCGAACCCCAGCATGAGGACCTGGATTTGACTCCAAACACTCCTGTACATCGCGGGATGGGCAGGCGCATGCCTGTAATTGTAGCCAGTTAGTAAGCTCCAGGTTCATGAGAGACCCTGTCTCCAAGGGTGGGTGGAAAGTGATGAGCAAGAACAGTGACCTCTGACCTCCACGTGTGCACATGCACTGAACACATACATATATACACATAAAAAAGCACAGTATAAACACTCCATATACATAAATGTTTATTAATTTTTAAGTTCTAGTGTCAAAACCTTCAGAGAACACTTGTAGTTATCTTCCAGATAAAAAATGTTCATGGTTTTGCTTAGTTTTCTAAGTTCTGTTGTGTCTATATTTAAGGTACGTGGCATGGTGCTGTAGGGTAGCTGTTGACAGTAAGAAGGTCACTGAAGTGGATTAACAAAGCCATAATTTTGAATTATCTATCTCCCTTTGGTTTTGTCCATGTAAAAATTTTGTTACCCTGAATCCTCATGTCTTCACATTGTCCTTCTGGTCTTCAGACTCATTCTCCAGACACACCGACTACTTTGTTCTTATATTTTTGCATTTTCCCCTCCCACCAAGAATTTTTTAGTTCTTTAATGAAGTAGAAAAAGGGCTGGTGGGATGGCTGGGGGTGGGGGGTAAAGTATTTGCTGCTCAAGCCTGAGGACCTTAGTTCAAATCCCCAGAACTACACAAAGCTGGGTTCTATAGCACACAACAGGAGGTGGAAACAGATAGCCTGTCACATACAGTGGTGAACAAAATAGAGACCCAATCTCAAGTAAGATGGATGATGAAGATGACATGCAAGGTTGCCCTCAGTGTAGGATAGTTTTATGTCAACTTGACCCAAGCCACAATTAGCAGAAAGGAGGAAGCCTCAATTAAGAAAATGCCTCTAAAAGATGGGAGACTGTAGGGCATTTTCTTAATTAGTGATTCATGGTGGGTAGTCCATCCCTGGGCTGCTGGTCCTGGGTGCTGTAAGAAAACAGGCTGAGCACGCCATAGAGAGTAAGCCAGTAAGCAGCACTCCTCTGTGACCTCTACATCAGCTTCTGCCTCCAGGTTCCTGCCCTGTTTGAGTTCCTGTCCTGACTTCCTTTGATGATGAACAGTGATGTGGAAATGTAAGCCAAACAAACTCTTTCCTCCCCACTATTAGTGTGAGAGGCTTCATTCCAGAGATGCAGGGATGGTTCAACATAATTCACCATATAAACAAACTGAAAAATAAAAACCACACGATCATCTCATTAGATGCTGAAAAAGCTTTTGACAAAATACAACATCCCTTCATGATAAAAGTCTTGGAGAGAGCAGGGATACAAGGAACCTAAACATAATAAAGGCAATATACAACAAGCCAACAGCCAACATCAAACTAAATGAAGAGAAACTCACAGTGATCCTACTGAAATCAGGAACAAGACAAGGTTGTCCACTCTCTCCATATCTATTCAGTATATTTCTTGAGGTCCTAACTAGAGCAATAAGACAACAAAAGAAGATCAAGGGGATACGAATCAGAAAAGAAGTCAAACTCTCGCTATTTGCTTATGATATGATAGTTTACATAAGCAATCCAAAAAATTCTACCAAGGAACCGCTACAACTCATAAACACTTTCAGTAATGTTGCAGGATACAAGATTAATTCAAAAAAAATCAGTAGCCCTCCTGTACACAAATGATAAAAGAGCTGAGAAAGAAACCAGAGAAACATCACCCTTCACAATAACCACAGATAGCCATAAAATATCTCAGAGTAACTATAATCAAACAAGTGGAAGACTTGTATGACAAGAACTTTAAATCTTTGAAAAAAGAAATTGAAGAAGACACCAGAAGGTGGAAAGATCTCCCATGTTCTTGGGTAGGTAGAATTAACATAGTAAATATGGCAATCTTACCAAAAGCAATCTGCAGATTCAATGCAATTCCCAGCAAAATTCTTCAAAGACCTTGAAAGAATGGTACTCAACTTCATATGGAAAAGCAAAAAAACCCAGGATAGCCAAAACAATCCTGTACAATAAAAGAACTTCTGGAAGCATCACAATCCCTGACTTCATACTCTACTACAGAGCTACAGTACTGAAAACAGCCTGGGACTGGCATAAGAACAGACAGGAGGACCAATGGGACCAAATTGAAGATCCGGATATTAATCCACACACTTTCAAACACCTGATTTTTGACAAAGAAGCAAAAAATATCAAATGGAAAAAAAGAAAGTATATTTAACAAATTGGTGCTGAAATAACTGGATATCAACATGTAGAAGAATAAAAATAGATCCATATCTATCACCACGCACAAAACTCAAATCCAAATGGATCAAAGACTTTAACATAAAGCCAGCTACACTGAACCTCATAGAAGAGAAAGTGGGAAGTACACTTGAACACATTGGCACAGGAGACCACTTCTTATTTATAACCCCAGTAGCACAGACACTGAGAGAAGCAATTATTAAATGGGACCTCCTGAAACTGGAAAGCTTCTGTAAAGCAAAGGACAAGGTCAACAAGATAAAACTAATCCCACCCCCCCAAAAATATACACTAGAATGTGGGGAATGTGCATGCGCACACACGTGCGTATCCCCCCACATACACATCATACACACAAAAGATTTTTTTAAAAAGTAAAATAACATGTTAGCATAATAAAATAAATGTAGGCCCTTATCCCTTAAAACCATGCTTGAAATTATTTAATGTATTCTTTGAAGAACAACAATGAGCTGGATTTAAATGTTTGAGACTAATTAGTTCAAATATCAATTTGTCATTTTCTCCAAAGAAAACACATAATAATAGTTTTGTAAAATGAGGATGGGATGTCTTTAACAGTCTCAAATTAGCTAGATGCATTTTAAGAGGGAGCGGGAATGATTGAAAATAATTGTGCCTATCCTAAAATCTCTGTTATCCAATCATTCTGCAGGTCTCAGGTCCTTCTGCTGGGAGTGAAAGAAACAGATGGGAGTAACTCTGATCTCTGAGCTTAGCAGCAGTATAGAGAGGTAGGGGAAGGAGAGGCAAAGAAGCCAACACTCACAGTTCGGGAGTCACTCTATCTTGGAATGAGTCAGCTGGGATCCAGTTTGAGCCTTTCAGAAATATAGGAAGTCCATTAATTTTGAAGTAGAAACTCAGGCCAGGAGATCCTTTTATGGACTCTTCGATAAGTTGCACTGTCCTGAAATAAACCTACCGTGAAAAGAAATAAATATTGAACATAAACTTAAAAGTGCAAGTGAACTTGTTCTTTAAACCAAAAAGTAGGGGGTTAGGAAGATGGCTCCCAAACAGGAGGACCCAAGTTCAAATCCCCAGCACCCAGGTAAATATGACTACACACTCCTATAGCCCTCATCTACTGTCAAAAAAAAAAAACTGAGACAGCATTTGCCGTCTTCCCTCTCACTACCTAGAAAGATGGTGAACTTTCCAGAGACATGTGATATTGGATGATATCATAATGGCAGATAGTAGATGCGGTCTGCGTGTTCTGGATGATCTAAGGTAGAGGTAGGAAGAATGAAAAGGTATTTCTGTTGTTATTGTTGGTGGTGGGGTTTTTTTTTGTTGTTTATTTGTCTGGTTGATTTGGTTGGTTTATTCGTTTTTAAAAATGGTCTCACTTCTACTGCACGTACTGGCTTTGTGGGAGCCTAGGCAGTTTGGATGCTCACCTTACTAGACTTGGATGGAGGTGGGGTTCCTTGGACTTCCCACAGGGCAGGGAACCCTGATTGCTCTTTGGGCTGACAAGGGAGGGGGACTTGGTTGGGGGAGGGGGAGGGAAATGGGAGGTGGTGGCAGGGAAGAGACAGAAATCTTTAATAAATAAATAAGTTTAAAAAAAAGAGATAAAAAAAAATGGTCTCACTTATGTAGCTCTGGCTGGGCTAGAACTCACTCTTGTAGACCAGACTGGCATCAGACTCACAGAGAGTCACCCCAGCTTCTGCCTCGTGAGAGCTGGGATTAAAGGCATGCTCCATCACTCCTGGCTGACAAAGTAGGTTTTTAATAGACCAATTTAGGCAGGGACTGGGGGCATGCACCTCAGTCCTTGTACTCTGGAGGTAGAGGCAGGCGGATCTCTGTGAGTTTGAGGACAGCCTGAACTGCATAGTGAGTGCTAGCCCAACCAGAGCTACACAATGAAAATGTTTCATAAATAAATAAAAATAAAAGAGATACATTTACAGGCAGGGAGGGGTATTTAAGAAATATTTATGGAAGCAGGCAGTGGTGGGGCACGCCTTTAATCCCAGCACTCAGGAGGCAGAGGCAGGTGAATTTCTGTGAGCTTGAGGCCAGCCTGGTCTACAGAGAGAGTTCCAAAACAGCCTCCAAAGCTACACGGAGAAACCCTGTCTCAAAAAAGCCAAATATATATATATTTGGTATTTCTTCTTTGGGTGTTCTTTTTCAGTTTTCCTTTATAAATCTACTTGTAGTGTAAATAAGTAAGTAGATAGACAGGTAGGTAGATGATATATTAGATAGACAGATAGACAGCAGACAGATGGATAATCGATAATGTTTATTGGGGCTAAGGAGATGGCTCAGTGGGTTATGTGCTTGTCACAGTATCATGCAGATCTGAACTTGGATGCCCAGCATCTGTGTCAAGAATACCAGTATGGCAATGCCCCCCTGCAATCCCAGCATGTGTCTGTAATGCTAGCATTGGGAAGGTAGAGACAGGGGGATCCCTGCGGCTGGCTGCCCAGCTAGTTTTGCCAAATCATTGATCTCTAGGTTTAGTGAGAAACTCTGTCTGAAAGAGATCAACAGAGCAAGACTTCATGCATCCACCCCACATGCACAATTAAATATCATGGTACAGTTGTGCCATGCTATAGTCAATTATTGGTGGTATAAAGAAAAAGAAATCAAATATCTTAAACATAGGCAGAGTAAGCCCTTTAAAAGTCAAGACTTGACGAACCTTTACAAACCAGAAACCAAGACTGCGTCGAAGTTTTCACTGTGGATATGTGACAGTGGCTAGAGAAGTGTACATATTAGCTGAGAAACAAGCCATCAGTGGGTACTGTTGAATGCCCACAGCAAAAAACAATAGTGAACGGAATCTCACCACCTGGCTCACAGCAATACACAGCAGCCTAGCTAATAAAAGATTTAGCTGCAAGAGACAAAATGGTCGACAGGCCGTCTGAAGACACTTTGCTTTACAAATGGGAGACCCTCTGGGCACTGACAGGCCTCCTATTTTGTGATATTCCCTTGCTATCGGCTTAATACATCAAGGATAATCTACAATGTAAAGTTTTGGCGCCAAAATATACAAAGCACAAGATGATTTTTGATCCTCCGGGTAACCATGTAAATTCGTGCTAACATCTGCACAGATATTACCGCAGCAGAGGGAGAGACGTCATGGCAGCACCTCCAAACTGTCTAAGGGGAGGGCAGCTGAGCCATCATCATTTGTGCGATGAGCTGGGTCAGTCATCTTGCTCAGGAAGTACCATGTTTATTTAAATAAAAAGTTGACTAACGACCGCAGTTACTCAGATTTGAGAACATTTTCTTGAAAGCGAATGAAATACGCACTAACAGTATCTAAGGCCAATAAAAATTCAGGAAAAAATAAGGCTTAAGAAAGCTTGCGCCCACCACACTGGGCTTGAGAACGTTCAGCAATTAACAGACATCTCAGATGACGTCAGTGGAAACACCAAGAATGTGAATGTGGTTCCACAACTTGAAATGTTTCAAGACTGAGATGATTCAGAACCCTCAGGAAAGCGGTATTTTTCAAATAGCCCATGCAGCGTATTGCAGTATCACACACGGGAGGCTTCGGTGTAAATAAAGGGGCGGGTTCTAAAGAGTGCATAGAAATGGCTTGAATTCACAGTCCAACTAACTTTAAGAAAACCCTTGTTGGTTTTACATTTTTAGTACCTGCCTTTTAACTTTTTAATTTTGTGTACGCTATGCATCTGCAGGTGGTGGGGTGGGGGAAGGTATCTGTAAATGAGTACAAGTGCCCAAAGCGGCCAGATGAGAGCATCAGATCCCCTGGAGCCAGCCACAGGGTGCCAGAAACCAAACCAGGTCCTATCGCCCATCCCCCGAAACCAGCATGCATTAAACCTCAGTGTGATATGAAGAATACCCATGATGTTTTTCCTGTGAGATAGCATCGCTTCCCATCCCCCAACCAATGCAGTGCAACTGTCCAGCAGGAGAGGAAGGCCGCTTCAAAGTACCCAAGAGCCTCTGGGGGAGGCCAGCTACCAGGCACCTCGCTTCGGGCACGCTGACATCTCAGGGACCAGAGCACCCGGGAGGGCTCTCGTGTCCTATTGTGTCCTTCTTCACCTCGAAGGGCCACATAAAGGCCTGCAACAACAGGTATTTTATTTCCCAGAACACAATGCCTCTGAAAATGGCTTTCGAAAAAGATCCCTGAGCAGTATACGTTTGCATCCAGAGTGAACATATCCGATGGGACAAAGAAATGTTAAATAGCCCAGCAAAGGAAAATACTACCTAAATGTAGGGGACAGGCATAAATATTAAAGAATCTTGAAGAAACGAAACATCAAGCAATTTAAATTTTAAAGTGATTTTTTTAAAAGATCTATTTTATTTGCACTTCGAGGGGGTGGGAGGAATTGTGTGGGTAACAGCAAAGGCCGGAAGAGGACATCTGGTTCCCCAGAAGTGGAGTCGCAGGGACTTGTGAGCTGCCCAGTGTGGGCGCTGGGAACCAAATCCAGGTCCTCTGGAAGAGCAGCAAGGACTCTTAACTACTGAGCATCTCTCCAAGCACCAGTTTTAAAATCCTTAGTATTCAAATTTTTCTATCCATTCTTGATGGTTCTGTGAGCTTGCCCCTTGATCACTGTTCTAGCTACTTCATAAAGATTTTAACCCATAAAAAACTATTTTTATTTTACTTTGTTTTGTCCTTAGAGGCAAGGTCTCATAAAGACCTAGAGTGGCCTTGACCCCAGTACGTAGCCGAGGCTGGCCTTGGTCCTTTCTTGATCCTCCCACCTCCGTTTTCAACGTGCTGGGATTACAAGTCTGTCCCACCCATGCCAGCTCTGGTTTCCTTTTCAAAATAGAAGAGCTAGCTTCAAAAGTGCAGAAAGAGCTCGCGGCATTCTCCAGATGGAGCTCAGGATACTGTAACCAAAGGTCAGGTGAGGTCGTGGCTGATAAGTAAATACCGCACTCCTCAAATTCCTCTCCCTTGCTGAGCAGACAGGTCGTGATTCACGAGCTCCGAGCCACGTCCTGGCGGTGTGTAACCAGATACTCACGAAGCTGTCCATAACTTTTTTCTCAACAACAACACTGTTTGTTTCTAAACTTTGGCAAACCTTATGCTCCTAAAACTCATTTCAGATCAACCACTACGCACTTTAGAGATAAAGGCCATGTTATTTGCACTGAAAATGCAATTGAGGAGGAAAAAAAAAAGCCTGCTCTCCACAAATAGTTCTGGCCTGTAGAAACGACAGGAGGCCGCTCTTCCCTGCACCCTTGCTAAGGAACGGCAGGAGGCCGCTCTTCCCTGCACCCTTGCTAAGGAACGGCAGGAGGCCGCTCTTCCCTGCACCCTTGCTAAGGAACGGCAGGAGGCCGCTCTTCCCTGCACCCTTGCTAAGGAACGACAGGAGGCCGCTCTTCCCTGCACCCTTGCTAAGGAACGACAGGAGGCCGCTCTTCCCTGCATCCTTCCTAAGGAACGGCAGGAGGCCGCTCTTCCCTGCACCCTTGCTAAGGAACGGCAGGAGGCCGCTCTTCCCTGCACCCTTGCTAAGGAACGGCAGGAGGCCGCTCTTCCCTGCACCCTTGCTAAGGAACGGCAGGAGGCCGCTCTTCCCTGCACCCTTGCTAAGGAACGACAGGAGGCCGCTCTTCCCTGCACCCTTCCTAAGGAACGGCAGGAGGCCGCTCTTCCCTGCACCCTTGCTAAGGAACGGCAGGAGGCCGCTCTTCCCTGCACCCTTGCTAAGGAACGGCAGGAGGCCGCTCTTCCCTGCACCCTTCCTAAGGAACGGCAGGAGGCCGCTCTTCCCTGCACCCTTGCTAAGGAACGGCAGGAGGCCGCTCTTCACTGCATCCTTGCCAATGGCACAAACAGAGGTTACCAGGGTGGAGTGTACCTCTTCTGCCCAGGTTTACAGTAAACATTTTCACAGTAAACGTCTAGATCTTATAGAGCCTTTTCTATCAATGAGGCAAAGCTAAAAAGAACTAAGCATTTCTAAAGTTCTAAAACATCACATCTGAAAAAAATCCTCCCAAAAGAACAAGTTGCACGCGGTTCACAGAATGAGCTTCAGGCAGCAGAGGTCAGTTTGGGGTTGGTTCCTTTGATTTGTGCATGATCTCCACAGTAATCGTCTGTATGTTAGCATTTTTATCTCCGACAATGGCAGAGAATTAAACATGGATGTAGTTGCTTGACTACATCCTGTCTCCACCTCCCCATCATTAGGGTCACAGGCATGTATCATTGTACCCAGCTTTTATGTGGTTCTGGCGTTCAAACTCAGGTCCTCCCTGGCAGTAGTGGCCTACGCCTTTAATCCCAGCACTCAGGAGACAGAGGTAGATGGATCTCTGAGTTCGAGGCCAGCCTGGTCTACAGAGTGAATGCCAGGACAGCCAAAGCTGTTAGACATAGAAACCCATGTCTGTGTAACATATAAACAAACATATAAATGAGAAAACAAACTCAGGTCATCATGCAAACCCTTTACCACCTGAGCCATCTCCCTAGTCCCTTCATGTATCCCTGACTATTCTTAAATGCAAGAATATGTCAAGAAGGCAACAGCTGGAGACACAAATTGTGTTCAAAGCAAGCTCAAGCAGATGAACTTGCTTTAAAAAAAAACTCTATGGGGCTGGAGAGATGGCTTAGCTGTTAGCACTTGCTGCTTTTTTAGAGGACCCAGGTTAGACTCCTAACGGTGGCTCACAACCATTCATAACTCCAGATTCAGGATATCTGATGCCCTCGTCTGACCTTCCCCAGCACAGACATATGTAGCCCAAACACTCACAAATGAAATAAACAAATAAATCTCATTTTTAAAACTATATGAAAAGGATTATACACAAGATCAAGGATACCATATAACAGAATTTCTCCAAAGAAACTTCCACGTATATCATAGTATTTACTAAAGGACCAATAAGAAGAAAGTGCCAGATCCAATTCTCCATATATATTATCAGAATTTAACAGTGAACACCCACGTGTGGAAAACTTAGACCAACAACAGATGTTGGAGAAACAGTATGTTATCACTGGCATTTTCTAGAACTCCCAAAATATAGTGATAACTAAAACTTGACAGCCTCTATTTACTTCACGTACTTGGGTGAACAGCTCTCATGGCTCCCTGAGGAAGCCACTGACAGTGGTCATTCTGTAATTCTTTAACTAAGCTTTTGACAGGGAGAAGGATGAAGGGAGGTGGACTGGCTTAAACTATGTCTCCAAAATGCAGGACTACCCCAAACCACAAAATGTGACCTTAAGCCGAGTGGTGGTGGTGCACGCCCAGCACTTAGGAGGCAGAGGCAGGCGGATCTCTGTGAGTTTGAGGCCAGCCTGGTCTACATGAGCGAGTTCCAGGGCAGCTAGGTCTGTTACACAGAGAAACCCTGTCTCGAGAAACCAAAATAATAATTATTATTAATAATAATAATAATATAAAAATATTATTTGGAAATAATGCTTTAAAGATATCAGTCATTGAACTTGAATGAGGTCACACGCTCGAACAAGCAAAATGGATAGTATCTGTTTAAGGTGGGCATGATGACTCATGTCTGTGGCCCCAGCATTTGGGAGGCAGAGATGGAGGGAAAAGATGCAAGTTTCGGACCAACCAGGGCTACATAGTGAGACTTTGTCTCAAAAACAGACAGTTAGAAAGAAAGAGAGAGTGGGGGTGGGAAGGGAAGTGAAAGGGCTATCCGGGGAAGGAGGTAGACACAGGAGTCTGGCATCTGCAAAGCATGGGAAGGGGAGGATTGCTAGCATTGAGGGGAAGGGGCAGGGAAGGGCTTTCCACAGTCTGTAGGGGAGCCTGGCTCTAGAAACGCTTGGCTGGGACTTGCTGCGCCTGCTGCTGTGTGAGGAGGAAGTCTCACTCCCTTCAGATTTTCTCTGACAACACTGGGGAAATTAACTCTGCACAGCCTCAGGGAACTCTCTGCATGAAAACACGCCTTGATGATTCCAAATTTCACCCTGTCTAGCTTGGAGCTAGTAAAGCCTTCAGAGGGCTCTGGGTATCACTTAGAAAGAATTCCATGGGTATCGTCTTCCCTTTCTGCCCTAGGAAGCTGCAACACTAGAAACAGGGATTTAAAATCAAAGAAAAGAGTGACGTGTATTTTAAATTTAAAAACTGGGGAAATTCCCACGGTTTTTCTAATTAGAACAGCTACCGGCAATCTTCTCCATCTGCTTTTGGGGTATGATATACAAGTTCTAATTGACTGCTTACTTTGTTCTAGCACCTTCTGACAATAATTTAACGGAATAATCTTGACACCAGGGACAATATAAAGGACCTTCTGCTGCTTTCAGCAGAATCATTTCCCGTCCATGGCGCGCACTGTGAGCTAAGCAATGTCAAGGAGAAATGGCAGCTAAGTGACCTTCTATCCAGAAAAGCAATGGTCATCACTCAAATATTTATTGGGTCAGTGAGATGGCTTAGCGGATAAAGGCTCCTCCTGCACACTGCTGATGACCAAGTTTGTGTTCCCAGGACCCACGTGGTGGAAGAAGAGAAGCAGCTCCAGGACACTGACCTCTGACCCCCAGGCATGAGCTGAAGTAAACCGTTCCTTCTTTCAGGTGCGCTGGCCGCAGCGCTGCAGAAGGAACTCATGCAGCATGTACACCAACCGTGTACACCAACCATCACAAAAACTCTGGCTCCTAACACATCAGTACACCCACTGATCTGCTCCAATACGGCCAGGAAGGACAAGCGGCCTCCATACAACCCATGTGGACAGTCTCCTGACCCACAGCTGGTTGCCATCTCAAAGCAGTGAAGTAAGGCACGTCGGGATTAGTGGCTACCACAGTCGCTGCCTTGACTGCAGTCGTTGCTAGAAACTATGCAGTTTGGTTTCCGTTCTGGTCACAGTAGCCAGTAGCCTCCTCACTGCCAAACGCACAGGACCTTCCTCAGCATCTATCATGGGCACCTTTGCAATGGCTGATGCTGTCTGCTCCTAGAATATTCTTTCCCAGCTCTGCACCTCTCTACTCAAACCAGGTGACTCTCTGCCTCTGACCATTCCTTCTAAGACTTCCCTGCAGACTGTTCTCTTGCCACATCCTTATTATCGTTCCTCAGGGTTCGGTCCTCTTTGTGTCCTCCCTGAGTGGTTCATCCCCTACCATGGCCACAACTACCTGTATTCTGCCAATCTACACATCCATATCCTTAGTCCAGTTCAAAATCCTTCTTTTGTTTTGTTTCTATGTTTTCCTTAGAGATGGGGGTCTTACTAGATAGCCCAGGCTGGCCTCAAACTCGGATCCCTTACCTCACTCCTCCACATGCTAGGATTAAAGGCATATACCACCATGCCTGGTTTGCCTCCAAAGTTCTTTATTTCTCCAGAGTACTCACCGACCATTATTACAAGGACATGTTTAATGAAGTCACCTCCCAACCACATTATTAGCCTTGTTAGCATTATCCCAGTTTTATCAGGAAAATAACATCCAGAGCACAAGAGGACGCCATGAGGTAACTGAAGAAATAAGCATCGACAATCACGATTTCTACTGAAGCCATAGGAAGAGACAGCACACACCCGTGCAGGAAGGCATGGAAGGGCCACACATCTTCCTTCCCTTCAAGGCTCAAAAAGGTTGACAACTTTAGGCAGAGTCAACAATGGTACAGCCAATTGGAGTCTAAAGGAAAAGGAATGATGTACCACAAATAGAAGTGAATCTTTTTTCTCTGCAGTCAGCTTGACTGGCTCGTTATTTTCCACATTTTTATGACGATAACTCAGAATAAATCACTGTGTGGAAGAACACACATCCCGGCCGAGAGAGTGAGAAAAGAAGTCTGAGACTCGCCCTCAAACACGTTATGCATGTGTGCACACACTCATATTCCTACTCTCTCAGAGATACATAGGACACTTCAAAGAAAAATTCAAACGAACAGCATAAAAGTACATCCTCTACTCTGGATGCCATCTGAACCCAAGGAGAGGTGATGTGCATTGTGAGAGATGGCACCGCAGGGCAACCTCCATCGTCTGTAGACACCAAAGCTCCGTGTCAGGGAAAGGAAAACTCTAGGTAAGGATTACTATCACTGCTATTCACATACTGTGGCTGTGATAGGCTAGACCCAAGTTACAACATTCTGATTGCCCCATTTTAACATAAGGAAATGGTGCTCATAGGGCTGATCAAACCACACAACTAGCCAGTGAAAAAGTTCTTCACACTTCTAGGTGCTAATATCCCAAAGAGGTAAGGAGGGGAAAGTTAGCATCAGTAGAAGCATGGGAATTTGGAACATGAAGAAGACAAATGGCTAAAGCAGTGAGTATAAGTTAGTTTTGTTGTTGCTCTGCGGATTAGAAGTAAGAAGAGAATGGGTTAGGCTGGGTTCTCTCTTATCCTAGGAGCCTGCTAACAGTATACACACTTTAGAATTACACATATATGCTTCTTAGATATAACGCAAGGGCACACTGGAGAAGACCAGGGATGTGGCATACCAGGGGAGACTTTGCCTGAGTTCCTGGATCAAATCCCAGCACTGAGAAAGAAAGGAAACAAGGAAAGAGTGTAAAACACAGGAAGCGATGGTCAAAACAGAAATCTGATCCATCTAGGAACATAAACCCAGAAACTTTGAATGTTATCCCTTTGTCCGGTAGAATTGTCAATTCTGCTAATTTCTTCTTTTCTTTCAAATCTCAGTATTGCTATTTTAAACAAGAAATAGCCTTCTTTTCACAAAACAATGTACTTACCTTGACTGATCTTTCAATATTTAAGCCTCCATCCAGCACAAAGAGAACTGTCATGTTGTATCCAGTCTGATTTCCATGTACTCGAGGCCACCAGAGTTCCACAGCAATGTCCTTTTAAGAGATAAGTCATTCTATGTAATGAGGCATAGTTTAGAAAAACAGTATAACTCCTCAGGTTATATTAATTTCTCAATATGTATGTCCTAAAGCAACATAAGTGTCCATGCTTACTCTCTGCCAAAGCCCAGCCACAGAATAACTATTTTAAAATTTTATATATCTATTCATTTGCTTATCTTGAGTCAGGGTATCTAGCCCAAAGTTAGTAACAGAGGAGAGGACGACCATGAACTTCTGATCCTCCTGCCTCCACCTCTGGAATCCTAGGACTAGAGTTCCTGTGGTGCTGGGGATGGAACTCAGGACTTGATGCACACTAGGGAAGGACTGAGCTGTGTCCCCAACCCCTCCACTGAGAATATCTAAACACTCAACACGCTGGGAGTATTGCACAGATAAGCATACCAGAGCATCATGGTGTTCGAGAAGGAGCTGTTTCCTGCTCTATCATTCCAGAGCGTGTTTATTCTACAGTCTCAACACTAAGACTTGAACTAGGAAGTCGACTCTTCTATGCCCAGGACTGGAACTCTTAGGGAGTCTTACTTTCCTCCAAGTTGTTGTTACTCTGCCTGTTCATAATCATCAACCAAATTAATAGAAAACAATTAAAGCTAAAACCTACCCCATCTAACCATGAATAAACTTTGAGTCCAGGTTTAGAGTTTTACTGGTAGAAAGAATACCAATACTTAAAGTCACTGAAAATGAACGGGAAGGAGCCACCACACTGAAAGCGGAAGTGTAGAATCTGCTATGGGCTAGGATATTGCAAATGACACAGAAGAAAAAATTAAAGATGTAACAGACTTCTTAGAAGAAAAAATTAGAAAAAATAAATCACATATTTCCCACTATATGAGTCTTACATGTGAGAAATCATCCATTCGCTAGCATACAAATTATATGTGAAGTTAAAAATCAAGGCAAAAAATGCCATCGTGGGGATGTACGCCTGTAAACCTGAAATCTCATCACTTAAGAGAGCCAGAGGCCAGAGGAGAAATGCAAGCTGGAGAGCAGCCTAGGCTACAGGTTGGGTTTTAAGTCAGCCCAAGCTACGATGAAAGACCCTACATCAAGCAAAACAAACAAAAAAATAAGCCAGCCTGGGCTGCTTAGTGAGTTCCACTTTGTGCCACAGCGTACAATCTTGTCTCAAAAAAAAAAATCTAAATAAATGAAACCTCTAAAAATGAAAAAGTAGTTAGAAAATACAAGGAGGAAGTAGGTACCCACTCCCCTCGCCCTCCGCCATTTCTGTCCTTGAACAGCCAGCGCAGTTACCCAGCGTTTCCCCGGAAGTGACGTTGCTCACCTTGCTAATTTTCACAAGGAGTTTAACCGTTCTTTGCCTCTGCTGAAGTTCAATGTCAAATGTCTGCTGTGTTTGCAGTTTAGGGATGGCTACAGTCACCTGACCACCAACTGGCTTTGAGCTGACAACGTCAAAAGAAGCCTCTATTTCAACATTCCACTCCCGAGAAGCGTTATCTACAGCACCAAGGAAGAAAAGAACACAAGCTAAGCATCGTTCCTGCACGCCCCAGGATTCGCCAAAAATAGGCAGGAGCAGCAGCTGTCGGTGAGTGATCCCCGAAGCTGCCACAGAGGAAGCTAAGAGGAAACGTTTTTTTCATCTGCAGAGTGGAATCTTTTGTTCTAAACAACCAGAACTGTGCATTCTATACCGACTTGTGGTAGCAAGAGAAAAGGAACTGGAGTTCAAAAAAACTTAAGTACCCAGTAAGTTTTAGGATATAATCAGAGTACCATGGAACCCCGTCTAGTCGTCAGAGTGGGACCTGTATCTAGAACACAACTTCCTAGCACATCTCTTCAGGAATCTACAAGTCACCAGCTCCTAAACAAACCTTCGATCCTCAGCTCTCTTGCAGGCAAGATAACTTTTGGAGGCAAGAACAGAAGGCAAGGGCAGCAGGCACCCCAGAATCCGGCACAGCACTGTCCCTCCCTGGGGTCTTCTACCCCATTCTCACACTCTAGGTAGGCAAGGCTGGCCTACGGTGTCTATGGGGCTCTCCTTGGGCTACGGCCTCACTTACACTCTATGCCTGTGCAGAAGGGATGGCAGATGCTTTTGGTCCTGTGACCTCAGCCAGGAAGGCAGTCCAGAGGAGACAAGGATTGTGGTTCTAAACAATGAGCCATTTCAGGGTTTTCCCAGGGCCAGCTCATACATTCATGCAGGTTCTTCAAAGGAAGGAGGGAAGAAAAAAGAAGAGAAAGAGCAAGAGAAAGGGAAGGAGGAAGAGAGAGAGAGAGGGAGGGAGGGAGGGAGGGAGGGAGGGAGGGAGGGAGGGAGGGAGGGAGGGAGGGAGGGAGGAAAGAAGGAAGGAAGGAAGGAAGGAAGGAAGGAAGGAAGGAAGGAAGGAAGGAAGGAAGGAAGGAAGGAAGGAAGGACGGACCAACCAACCTTGTGTCTGGCCTGCATAGGAATCCATAGTAACACCAAGCAGACATACCCCCATTCAAAGGGTCAAAAAGGCATTAAGGCTTCTCTAGTGCACGCGCAACAGCTTTGACTGAAAAATCTCTAAAGAAAACTGAGAGTGCAACTAAGAAGAGGGAGAGCATTTGCCTAGGATGTGTGAAGTCTGGTCCAGCACAGAAGAGAAGAATTCTCCACCGGGAAATTCCTTAAGCCTCTGGGCTTTGCCTCCCAAGTGCTAGGATTAAAGGTAGTGATAGTGCACACCTTTCATTTCACCATTTAGGAGGCAGAGAGAGAGAGTAGGATCTCTGTAAGCTCGAGGCCAGCCTGGTCTACACAGTGAGTTCTAGGACAGGCTCCAAAGCCACAGAGAAACCCTGCCTCAAAAAAAAAAAAAAAAAAACCAAACAAACAAAAAAACAACAACAGCAAAAGAATTACAAACAGGCTGGTGAGACAACTCAGTGGTTAAGAGTACTGACTGCTCTTCCCGAGGACTAAGTTTGGATCCCAGCACTCAGATCAGATGAATCACAACCCCTACAATTCCAGTTCTAGGAGACTGGACACCCTCTGGTTTTCAGGGGCACCTGCACACATATGATGCACATAACCTCATGCAGATACACATATATACACAATTTTTAAAATCTTAAAACAAAAAAGACAAGCATGGAGGTTTGGGCCTTTAATCCCAGCACTCAAGAAGTGGAGGCAGGCAGATCTGTGAGTTTGAAGCCAGAGTGAGTTCAAGACCAGCATGGTCTCCATGGTGAGGGCTGGGGCAGATGGGGCAGATGGGGCAGATGGGACTGCAATGATGACTTAGTGGGCAAAGTTCTTGCCACCCAGGTGTGAGGACCTGAGTTTGAATTCCTAAGATTCTGGGAAAGCCGGGTGCTCTAACATACATCTGTAACCCTTAGTGAGACTGGGCATGGAGATAGGAGACTCCTAAGCGGCTGGAGGCTAGATACCCTGACATATACGGCAGCCGACAAGAGTCTGAAAGAGAATGGAAGGCAAAGACCCAGCGCTGTCTTCCGACCTCCAACTCTGAGCTCCAGTGAGAGGGAGGAGGCCAAATGGCATCCAGGGCTTAATGACAAAGAAGGAAAGAGAAGCTGGGAGGCAGGAGCTGGTCGGCAATCAGTGATTCATGCTTGTGTTAAGGGGGGTGTTTTATCTCATTGGCAGAAAAGCTGTGCAAAAGCAACTGCCTTGACTTTCTCCTGCTGATTCCCTCCCTGCCGCCCTCCCACGCTGCCCTCCTGAGCCTTTACTAGAAAATGAGAGGCTAGAGGGAAAAGCAGTCCTGTGCATTTAAAGACGACATGATGACGCCACCCCGCACTCTCTGAATCACGGAATGTGTAAACTCCGACACCACTCCACGGTCCCCACATCTTGGAGCGCGTAAGCTCAGGCACCACACATTTTCCCAGACTCACACTAGATATACAAGACAGATCAAGCTGCTGTTTTTCAGGAAGCTGCCAACTGCGCTGGCCAGAAGGGCAGGCTCACGGCTGATTAGCACCACCCTGCCCCCTGCTTCACCAACAGGCAGAGCTCCTTGGCTATTGAGAGGAAATCTCAAGCTGAAACTGAACTGAACTGAAAGCAAAACCCCAAAGGCAAAATAAGGACAAGCCAGCAAGACTGTAGTGTACCTGAGTGACCAGTCGGCTCGCGAGAAGAGAGCCGGCATGCAGAAGACTGCTCCTGCAGCCTAAAATGGATGACGCTATTTTAGAGGAGCGCAATGGCATTTTAGGGGGAAAGTAATTCAGAAAAGAACAACCAAGAAAATCCAAAGGAACAGATAGATACTGTCAATGGCTGCCTGCCAACCAGATGCTCAGCAGGACTGACACAGGTTTGCCGTGTTTTTACATGACGTTTTCCAAACGAAGTTGCAGTAAAGAGCAGTTGTACACTCTTTACACATAGGGTCCATCACAGGCCACGGACGAGCTGAGAGGACAGCCCACTCCTCCACCTCATAGTCAGGTCATCTAGAAAGAAGGAGGGGACTGAGGCAGCACCTCTTTGTGGGCAGCGCAGGGGTGGAGCACAAGACAGAGACCAACAGCCCTGCTCAGCTCAGTAGGTCCAAAAGCAGGCTACAGAGATGCCTGGTGGGTAAGAGCATTGCTGTGTAAACAAGAGTTCAGGTCCTAGCATCAACATACAAACTGTAACCCCAGGGAGGCAGAGGCAGGCGGATCTCTGTGAGTTCGAGCCCAGCCTGGTCTACAAGAGCTAGTTCCAGGACAGGCTCCAAAACCACAGAGAAACCCTGTCTCGAAAAACCAAAAAAAAAAAAAAAAAAAAAAAAAAAAAAAAAAAAAAAAAAAACCTGTAACCCCAGTGCTGCGGGAGCAGGTTGGAGACAAGAGGATGGCCGGAGCTTGCTGGCTACTGCGTAGCTCCGGTTTCATGGAGAGACCCTCCCATCTCAAGTGAGTTAGGAGAGAGAGAGAGAGAGAGAGAGAGAGAGAGAGAGAGAGAGAGAGAGAGAAGAACCTCTGCATGGCACACATACATATTCTCATACCATAGACATACTCACTAAAAGACACTTAGACACAAATAAATACATATTATAAATACAAAATTAAGAACAACTAAGTGCGAAAACAAGGAAACTGACCATGGAAAAGCAGCTCTGAGAATGCCTCAGTCATAGTATCTCTTGGAGTCAGTGGTGGGGAAGGGTGGCTAGGGCAGGGGGAACTCTCAAGTCTGAGGCAGCTTGGGCAACAGAGGGAGCTCAAACAAACCAATCTTCCCTCCCTCCTTTCCATCCTTTCCTGTCTTTTTTTTTCCAAAGAAAAGAGAGAGAGAGAGAGAGAGAGAGAGAGAGAGAGAGAGAGAGATTCTAACAGGTATCTCCCAATACCTGTTTATACTGTAAATTTCACAACAAACCATTTGTATCTATTTCACACTAGATATTATTGCATTTATTTATACAATGGGCATGCTGCATTATTTTAAGATGTCCCTGAAAAATATACCCATATCCCAAATTAGAAACACAATTTGTGTAATAAGGAGAAGACTAAAGAAATAAAATGAGGAAATCACAATTCTTGGCTTACCATAGATTGGCAAAAACGTGAGGTAATCCAGATGACTGATGTTGTAGGCTTCAATTCTAACGTCTTTCCAGATTCCCTGAGAGGGAAAGGCAGGTCCCCAGTCCCAACTGAAGGAGCACTGCTCCTGTAATTTCAAGGGAAGAAAAAGAGAGGTACGTTCTGGTTACTTAAAAAATTAAACACTGGAAAACTCTTTTCCAGAGAAGTGGTCAGTAAGAGCTGACTGTAAGACACGCATGTGTGGAAATGTCATGGCGCATGCTAAACAAAAGACTTAGTAAGAAAGGAAAGATTCTGTCTTTAAAATATTATATACACATTCATATATAAGTTTACTAAAGACACCATAGCAAAACACCGGGGCTGGACAGGGGCTCTTCTGGGCTTTATCTCCTACCACCCCTCCCATCTCCTTTGGCTGCCCAAATCTCCTTACTCCAAACACCTCGTTTAACATATTCACCTTAATAATGATGACTCCAAATACAGTTACATTCTGAAATACTTGAGTAGAGAGGGTGTTACAACTTCAATATTTAGTAAGTTTGGGGCACACAGTTCATCCCCTGACTGTGTAGTGTGGTGTGTGTGTGTGTGTGTGTGTGTGTGTGTGTGTGTGTGCACATGAGTGTGAGCACACAAGCTCACAAGTCTCCCTTCTGGTGTTCGTGCCCTCCAGTGCACCCCTCTCTTGCTCATGTGCCAGATAAAGAGAACCACTTCCTGTGAACAGAAAATAGCAGAGGTGATGTCATTTCCAAAATTAGATTAGAGAAGACTGGCCCTTCGGTTTTGGACCTGGTCCCATGCTCTCTTTGGGCCAAGAGGGAAGCCAGCTGCTATGTCCTGAAGCAGCGCTGTGGGAGGCCACATGGGAGATCTGGGAACAAGATCTGAAACCTCTTGACAGCCAGGGTAAGCTCAGAACTCATCGGCCCAGTCGGACGCAGGGTGATGGCTTGATTAAAAGCCTCTGAGCTCAGGTGCCCGGCCAAGGTTCCCAACTGATAGAACAAGGGTAGTTTAGGCTGAGAAATGCTGGTTTAGTTTGCTATACATTATTATTATTATTATTATTATTATTATTTACTATACTGATTATTATTATAATAACCAAAATATCAACCTAAGTGCCAGAGTAGATTTATGAAAATCACAAAATCTAGTTATAAACTATTTTACATTCATTCTTCAAAAGCATATTACATCAGAACAACATTATTTTATTTTGCTTTTTGCTTTTCAAGTGTCACTATGGAGCCCGGGGTTTGCCCTAATCCTGTGCTCCTCCTGGATGGGCCTGAGAGTGCCAGGACCACAAGCCACCCCCCCCCCCCCAACCAAATGCTATTACTCTTTCAAGTTCTCCAGAATACTGCTGGGCCTCACCACTGTATTAAACAAAACAATGTGTGTAAGAAGTGAGAGGCCTCATTAAAAGATAAATATTAACACCTTTAAGGAATGCAACTAAAAAACAAACGCAGAACAAAACTAGCCTTAGCTCCTAACTCATTAAGTCTGAACTCAGCAGTCCTTGTTTGAGAATACCAGGCACAAAGGCAATTACTTCAGACCCGGACTGGAAGGCTACCTGTCGGAGAGATCTAATCTTATCCACCCGGCTACCAGTCTGAGAGCCAGGACACTAAAAAATCCCAATTACGACCTTACAAAGGTTCAGATTCAAATAGCAGGAGGTGATTCTGTTAAGATAACTTCTCAAGGGAGCAGGCAAAGAGAGGGTACTGGAATTCAAGTGATAAGAAAGGAATTAGGGAAAGAGACCGCCTGGGGGCAGAGGGACACCAGGAATAGGCAGGCTGTACAGGGAGAGCAGGGGAGAGGGGAACAACTGAGAACAAAGCAGAAAGCCATGCTGGTACGAACTGCCATAATGAAATCTAAAAACTTAACTTAAAAAAAAATCATATATATATATATATATATATATATATATATATATATATATATTTCAGATATAGATAGATAGATATACATACATATTCCTGACAAGCAGAAAGTTTTCTTTTACTTGTTAAGAGAAAAAATACTTCTGAAAATAAAATCCCTGACACTAAGAGCTCAGCTTTGAAAGCGAGCCCTAAAATAGGTGCCTGAGCTTGGGGGATGAAGGTGTCTGTATGCAGAGGATCTGGTCACACTACTCTCTTAAAGTTTTCTTTTTTTCACTCTGTATTTATGTCAGAGAAAGATAAATGTGCTTCTACTACAGAAAAAACAAACAAACAAACAAAGAAAAAACCCAGGTAACAATGTGGCTCCCATCCCTCATATAAGAAGCTTCTCTTTGCAATAGACGAGACCATCCCAGACAACCACAACTAGTGAAACACAGAGACCAGCTGACTAGTGTTCCCTAGGGTTCCCAGTCACACGAACACATCTACAGTACAGACCCTGCCCCTGAGACTAAGGGACAACTGAGGAAGGGGGGAAGAAAGATTGGAGGGTCCAGTTCACCCTCAAATCTGCAGGGACCAGACCCTAGAAACCTCGGCAATGACAATACGGCTTCCTAAACAAATCCCGTACCATGAAAAAACCTATAGATGTGAAAGGGTTGGTTTTCACAGGGTCCTGTCCCTCGGGTTATGAGTGACTGCTGACTGAGAGGGAGAATGAGATCCCTAATTGGCTGAACACGACACAGTTCCAGCAGGAGGAGGTGGGGTGAAGACAGAGCTCAGAGCTCTCTGGACATTAGCTGACTGCTGGTGCAGAGCTGTTGAAAGATAAAATGATAAACGACTTAAAAATATAGCTAGTCTCCTGAGGCTCTACCCCACGACGTAGGAACTCAGAGCTCCTTGTTTCTGTTTTAAGTCAAGGATTGCTGTGGTCATTTTGTCTGAAAGACCTTGCCAGCCAGCTACTCTGTGTAGAATTAATAAAGGAAGGCGGATGAAGTTGTGGAAATGCCAGTTAGGCAACCAGGGCAGCGTGCTATGCAAGAAACAACTGGACCCAGATTCAAAAAATAAAGACTGTATTGGATAATGGCAGGAACTAGAATGTAGGACCTCGTTGGAATGAAGAGGAGAGACCACTGATGCGTGCCCTAGAGGGCACCTACCTTGGTCACTCCCTCACTCTCCTCTGCCAGACGCAAGAAGGAAGCAGCTTCGTTCCACACTCCCTTCTACCACGATGTTCTGCCTCTCCACAGGTGCAGAGCCAGAGAGCGCATCTTCAGAACTGAGAACCAAAAGAAATGCTCCCCAAAACCTATTTATCTCAATCTGTTGCCACGGTGATGAAAACTGACCAGATGGTAAAGGGGAGCTGAAAAGATGGAGGCCACCGTCCGTGCTGGACAGAGGAGGAAGTAGAGACAAGAGACGCTTTATGTTGACGGAAGAAGTAGAAGGGTCAAAGAGTTGATGAAGATGATTAACATTTTCTTCTTAAAAATTAAGTGTCTCTCAGAACTCGGGAAGCAGAGGCAAGAGGATCTCTGTGAGTTCAAAGCCAGCCTGTACCACAAATGAGTTCTAGGTCCGCTAAGGCTACATAGTAAGACACTGTCTCCAAAAACAAAAACAAAACAAAACAAAAACCAGGAAAAAAACCTAAAGGTTACGTATAATTTTAATAAAATAATCACACATTAGTATAAATCCAAGTCCTGTAGAACAGACTAAACCTCAAAGAAAAATCATCTGGCCGGGCCGTGGTGATGCACGCCTTTAATCCCAGCACTCGGGAGGCAGAGGCAGGCGGATCTCTGTGAGTTCGAGGCCAGCCTGGTCTACAAGAGCTAGTTCCAGGACAGGAACCAAAAGCTACGGAGAAACCCTGTCTCGAAAAATAAAAAAAAAAAAAATCATCTGTGGGTTATACCTTTATATTCTATTTTGTAAGATCCTAGCAATAAAATACAAGAATGTCTCAGAATATTTATTTCTTGCAAACAGGTTGCTAGTCACGAGAATCACTAGTAAGTTTTCACATCTGGTAATAATTTTGATAAATATAAACGTTAAATAATTCATAGAGATGGGAATGTAGCTCAGAGGGTAGAGCTAGCTCAGGGCTCTGCCTAACACGCACAGCGGTTTCCTCCCCGGTGTCTGGTAAAAACAGACAAGGCTGTACCAATTGTAAACTCAGCACGCAGCAGAATGAGGGGGAGGATCAGAAGGTAGAGGTCATCCTTGGCTTCACAACAAGCTTGAACCTGCCCGGGGCTAGATGAGTCCCTGCCTGAAATGATAACACAATCATTATAAAGTTCTCTTATCAGCCAGCCATGGGGATCATGCCAGTAGCCCAAGATGTGGGAGGCCGAAGTAGGTGAATTGTCTCTTTCAGCACCATAGTAAGTTCTAGGCCAACCTAGAATACAATATCAAGTTCTGTGATCCAGTGTGTGTGAGTGAGTGTGTGTGTGTGTGTGTGTGTGTGTAAACTTAATTCTGAAACATACTTCAGGGAGAAAACCTAAAAGCATGAATATTCACCACAAAAACTCAGAAAATCTTTTTTTCAAATCTTCAAATCAGACTGAGGGATTAGGAGACTGAGAACTTTCCAGACGCCCCTGGAAGGAATCAAGTAAGCGCTCACACACTAGCCGCAGAGCCCATGCATTTGAAAGAGTTTTTACCTTTCGGATAAAGTTGACATGGCATTCACCTTTCTGCTCCTTTGGGGGGCAGTTTGGTGGTACGGAGTAGTTGGTGTGAGCTTTGCTCTGACGCTCAGCATATTGCACTGCTGACTGAAAGCGCAGCTGTAAGGAGTTCACGTCTCTGACCACACCAGTGATGTCAAAGCTCTGAGGAAGGAGAAAACACACAAATCCATGCAGGGGAACTAGTCTTGTGTGTAAGAATTTAGATAAAGGCAGACTACACGAGAGATGCACGCGATAACCAAATCTAGAGCTGGCCTCATTAACAGAAAGCCTCCCTCTGAAACAGAATTTAGTGGCCCAGCTTTAGTGATAATTCTACTCTCCTGGCCGAGCGTAGGCTTCTCGGCGTCCCCTGTTTTTACTGCCAGAATTATAGTCCCAGAGAAATATGCAGAGCCAAAAGTATCTTTAGCCCTGAAATATCTGCTGTGGCTTGTGCTCATGGCCTTGAGCTGCCAGGGATTCCTAGACCCTTTACGATGACCCAACTCTCTGGAATGCATAGTGTGTGTGTGTGTGTGTGTGTGTGTGTGTGTGTGTGTGTGTGTGTGTCTAAGTCATAAGTTATTTTTGCTTTCCCCTTGAAACAGAGGAAAAATGAGGATACAATTTCAGAGAGAGAAAAATCCTTTTGAAATGGTATTTCAGTGGTGATTTCCCATTAAATACTGGACGGCCAGACCACACCACCGTGGACCACGAAGCCGAAGCTGTAATTTACTTCCTCGGGGTCTGCAGATCAACCACGGGTTTGCATTGTTGTCTCTCTCATCCTACAAACAGGGCACCTGAGAAGCACGCTAACTTACTCAGTGTTTGAAAGGCCCATGGTCAATTATGTGACCAGCCTTCCCTCTTCACACCAGGACCACAGAGGCACCCTCTGTCCCTTTCTTCTGGAATCACCATGTACTTACGTATCCAGTGAACATGTTGTCCGTCTTTCCGAGAGTGACATTATTGAACAGGATTTGTGCAACTGTATCAACTCCTTCGAAAATCAACCTTACTTTCTGCCATTCACTAAGAAACAACAGAAGACTTTAGCAACATGATGTATGAAACACTAATTTAATTAAGTCTCTTTGTAAACCAGTTAAGAACTAGCAAAGTAAATATTTCACAGGAAAATATACACCTTTAGCTGGCGGCTCCCGTCAGATTTCAGAAGTCTGGGTTGGACAGATCTGTAATTTCTTTGAGCGATCCGACTCATTTTTTTCCCCATGATGTGTCAAAAAATTGTAATAAAATCAAGAGCATAGTTATAATTTCCAAATGAGTTGACTTTCCCAGCTACTGCAGAGTGCTTAGGTTACACAAAAGATATCCATCAAAGCCATTGCATTTGCTGGCACGATCCAAGGGAACACATTAAGCACCACCTTGTATCTGTGAGTGAGGATGCTGTGGCCATTACTCTGCTGGGGAGCTAAGAAGGAGAAATTGGAGAAGTCGTGGGTCCGCGGCAGGGCCAGCAGCTGTACAGGCCACGCCACCGCCACCAGCAACTTCCACAGGCACGCAGAGCAGCTGGGCCTTACTGATGAAACAAAGGAACAGACTTCCTATTCCTGAGGAAAAGAGTATCACTAGTGGAGAAGAAAATGTAATCTTTCCTCACAGGAGCAGAGACTGAAAGGCAAACGCAGGACACAGGATTATGCAGCTTCTGGGCAAAGTGGGAAACCGGAAAATGAAAAGGGGCTCTACAAAGAGAAATGTCAGGAAGAGGCTAACAAACGCAGAAATCGTGGAGCAAACATAAGGCAAGGGAGAGAAGGAGGAGGAGGCCAAACCACAACCCTGGCACAAACGCGGGAGAGGAGCCTCCGTGTTGCGTAAAGAAGACCAATGTGGGGTGGAAAGCGAGTTCCAATAGTGCGGATACGGAATGCGTGACGTTCAAAGTGAAAATGGAACTTTGTCTTTTTTTTTTTTTCCAGACAGAGTCTCAGGGAGTCCGGAGCGACCTGGAACTAACTATGTAATGGAGGGCAGGATTCTTGTGAGAAATATTTTAAGCATTATCTGGAAATGGAAGCATGACACACAGTAGCTCCATGATATTGGTCATAATATTCTAGCTTGTTTGTCAGCTCCGGGCATTATGCACACTAGGCAAGCTCTCTACCCCAGCCTGTGGCTTTAGAGTTTTAAAGAGAGAATAAGTAATAACAAAACATGACATATGTGAGATAATTTTTAAAAATTAGTAATAATGGTGGCTTCTAGACTTGCTTACATTCTGCTTCAACTAGAAATACTTGCTTAAAATAACAAAACATTACCAAAAATAATAGTTGTAATTTTCTTCATGGCCCCATGATGTAGTGTAAGGTCGAGGTCATAGTATCAGTGGCTGTTTAACATTACACAGAAAACAATAATGTATCTCTGATCTTACTAGCAATACGATAGAGCTAGGGATATAATGTAATGCGTAAGTCTCTGGATCCAATGATCACCCCTACACATGCACACGAACAGCGGTGGTGAGGGAGGCCATGGAGATACCTTAGTCAGTACTGTAGTGCCCGCCTGCACTACGTGACAGAAGGTACTACTCCTGGATTGCAGAGCCTGCACCACGTGACAGTACGGTACTACTCCTGGATTGCAGAGCCTGCACCACGTGACAGTACGGTACTACTCCTGGATTGCAGAGCCTGCACCACGTGACAGAAGGTACTACTCCTGGATTGCAGAGCCTGCACCACGTGACAGAAGGTACTACTCCTGGATTGCAGAGCCTGCACCACGTGACAGAAGGTACTACTCCTGGATTGCAGAGCCTGCACCACGTGACAGTACGGTACTACTCCTGGGTTGCAGAGCCTGCACCACGTGACAGTACGGTACTACTCCTGGATTGCAGAGCCTGCACTACAGGACCATTTGCGAGCCTCGGGCAAAGGCCTGGAGATTTAAACACACAAAGACAGAGACACGGGTCATCCTTGAAACAGGAATGCCCTAAGAATGCCATCTTTATTGTGTACCAGGGCCGCTTTTATAGGGATCCTTAACTCCTAGCCATGCGCCAGCCAAACCCACCAGAAATCGCTCTCCTGCCATCAGGAACTCCTGAGGGTCTCGTGCTCAGAGCAGCTGGAGGCTGTCTCAGAGCAGAGGAAAACAAGTTGTTTCCAAGAAATTCAGGATCTGGGGGTTTACCGCTTCCAACAAGTATGGTAAAGTTCTGGCCATGAAAATGTAAGAATCTGAGTGCAATCCCCAGACCCACATAAAAGGTGGGCACAGCAGCACTCGCCTGTAACTGCCGCACTAGGGAGGCAGAGACAGGAGGATTCTTGCAGCTCATTGGCCAATCCAGCCAAACTGGAGTGCTCAAGACTCAGAGAAAGACCCTGTCTCAAAAAGCAAAGTAAAAGTAATTGATGAAGACACAGGGCATCTACCTTTGACCTTAAACATATGCACACACACAAAGAAAAACTTCATAAAAATATTATCAATTAGTACATCCTCCTAGTTACTGGGGAGGTAGAGAGGAGGAAATGGAAGGAAAGACCTGACAGGGTTTAGGTGACTCCAGTATACCCACTGGTGAAATTATCCCCTAAGACGCGCTGATAACCAGTGCCACCGTCCTCCCCTAGAAAACAAAACATGACTGCATAGTCACTTCAATGACGCAATGGTCTAATCTGATTGAACTCTGATACACAACCTGAGCAGACAAATGTCAGAAAAGGAAATAAAAGAAAATCTCAGGTAACAATATAATCTCTACAGAGAGGGAATAAATGATATAGAGCATGCAAACATATACACACCTGACGTTAAAGGGGATTTTAAAGTCCGTGCTGTAGGTCCAGTTATCTAAGGAAATCCACCTGTAGCGAAGGTCATTAAACCTGTAGTAAGGATCCTGGTGGTACAAGAGAAACATTAAGATCACTAGATATGCTAAAAATGAACAGATAAAATAGAAAACAAACAAAGGCTCTTGATAACCTAAAAATTAATGACCGCTTGGCCTAGGTGTATAAAAAACTAAGTCAGGTCATTAACACTAAGAATTTGGGCCATAGATCAGGCTAGCCAGTGGTGGGATGCTTGTCTAACACGTACAAGGACCCGAGTATGGTGCCCAGCACTGTTAAACACCCAGGATGTGGGCAAAAAAAATTTCCAGAACTATATCGGAAATTAAAGAGATCTGGGATACAAATAATATGATCATCATCAAAGAACATGTCTAGAGACAGGTGCTGGCTCTCTGTGTATGCTGGCTCTCTTTGTATCGGTTGGTTTTTATTTGATACGTGTGTGTGCTCATCCATGCACCACAACACGTAGGTGGAGGTCAGAGGACACCGTGGGAGAGTCAGTTCTCTACCTCCACCATGTGGGTCCCAAGGGCTGAACTCAGACATCAGGCTTGGGAGAGAGCACCTTTATCCACTGAACTGTCTCAATGGCCCCACGCCCCTTTGAAAACCAAGCTCAGAACCTCCACAGTATCGCTAGCAAATGAAAACCAGAAGCCTTGGCACACACAGCCTTCCTCTCTCACGGCCCAGTTCTTCCGTCATTGCTGCCACTACCCACGATGGCCTCCAGGGGGAGCCCATCTCCTCCACTGCCCGACGTTCAGCAAAACTCCCATTCCGTGGAGACCTTAAGCATTTCCAAATTTCTTTTCGCCATGCTTTCCCAAGAGAGCACGGAAAAGGCCTGGGTGTGGTACACTCACTGCCAAACTCAAAAGATTCAGCTTTCCCGTAGCATCCGTGTGAGCCGTCTGCAACACGTGCTCGAGTCTGTGTGGTAGCCAGCCAACAAGGGCCATGTGCTCATAACTAAAGGTTGTGGAAATGGCTTGCTGCAAAGGCTTGAAGATCTCAATTTGATTTCCCAGCAGGCCCACACAAGCTGAATAAAGGGACTGGAGAGATAGTCCAACAGTTAAAAGCACTTGTTACTTTACCAGAGGATCAGGATTTGATTCCCAGCCCTCAGATAGTGGCTCACAACCATCTGTAACTCCATTTCCAAGGGATTCTGAAGTCCCTGGGCACTGGGCACACATTTGGTGCACAGGCAGGCATACAGGCAAAACACTCATACACACAGAATAAAAATTTTAAATCTAATGATTTTTTTTTTAAAGGACAAGGAGTCAAACTTCACATGGGCTACTGACATAGCAGATAGCACAGTCACAGTCTGCCTGCCTAGCATACAAGGAAAAGCTATTTATAGAAACCTATAATCTAGTGCGAGGGGCACTTTGTTCCCTACATTTGGGAGGCAGAGACAAGAATATCTCTGGGGTCTACAAAAGTGTGTTCCAGGAAAGCCAGGACTGTTACACAGAGACACATTGTCTGGGGGGGAAAAAAAGGAGGAGGAGGAGGAGGAGCAGGAGGAGGAGGAGGAGGAGGAGGAAGAGGAGGAGGAGGAGGAGGAAGAGGAGGAGGAGGAGGAGGAGGAGGAGGAGGAGGAAGAGGAGGAAGAGGAGGAAAAGGAAGAAGAGAAGAGAAGAAAAGGAAGGAAGGAAGGCAAGCAGAAAGAAATCTATTATCTAGAACAATCAGTAATTGTAGCTCTACTTTTCAAATCTATTGCACTGGGGCTGGTGAGATGGCTCAGCAGTCACTAGTTCTTACTGCTCCTGCAAAGGACCCAAGTTTGGTTCCCAGCACTCACACCAGGTGGCTCACAACCAAACATGACTCCAGCTCCAGGGGAGCCAACACCCTCTTCAAGCCTCTTCAGGTTCCTGAAGACAGGTGATACACATAATTTCACAAAAGTGCATGCATGTACACACACACAAATAAAAATACATAAAAACACTTCCATCCTTTTCACACACGTGAGTGAACACACACACTTGCATGTGTGCATACACACACACACATACATTTTGTGCATACTCTGTTTTATTTCTTTGAGACAGGGTTTCTCTGTATATCCCTGGCTGTCCTGGAATTCACTCTATAGACAAGGCTGGCCTCGAACTCACAGAGATCCACCAGCGTGGTCGATAATGAGTTTTAGGAGAGCCAGAGGTACGCAGTGAGATCCTGTCGCAAAAAAAAAAGAAAGAAAGAGAGAGAGAAACACTGTCTCAAAAAAAGGGAAAGAATAGAAAGAAAGAAAGAAAGAAAGAAAGAAAGAAAGAAAGAAAGAAAGAAAGAAAGAAAGAAAGAAAGAGGAGGGGACCTCAATTGAGAAAATGCCTCCATAAGATCAGGTTATGGACAACCCTGAAGAGCATTTTTATACTTAATGATTGATGGGGGGAAGGCCCAGCCTATTGTGGGTGGGGGACACCCCTGGAATATTGGTCCTGGCTTCTATAAAAAGCAGTTGGGCAAGCCATGAGAAGCAAGCCAGTAATCAGCACCCCTCCATGGCCCCTGCATCAGCTCCAGCCTTCAGGTTCCTGTCCTGTTTGAGCCCCGGCCCTAACTTCCTTTGATGATAATCTGTAACATGGAAGCATAATCCAAAAAATAAACCCTTTTCTCCCCAAGTTTCTCTGGTCATGGTGTTTCATCGCAGCAAGAGAAACCCTAAGACTGGGCTGGGCGTCACTCCCTCAAGGGCAGCAACTCCAGAGTTAGAAGAAAAGCCCAGTGTCATCTAAGTTCCACCAAAATGAGAGCTGAATGACCACGCTTGACGGGTAGTGGCCATCTGGACATCTGTCCGGTGTCCCCACCCAGAAATAAACACCACAGCGTCCCCAGGGCAGCACACCAAGATCAAGGTTCCTGCCTATGGCATATCGCTCCGAAATAGGGCGGTCTGAGAAGCTGCTGTGGGAAAAAGCAAGAAGTGAGATTTAATGCTGTCAAACAGATTTTTATTTTAAGTTCTGCTTAACGATGAGGCTCTGTTACATGGCGTGTTTAAACCCCAACTAACTTGCCTCCTGTTTTGCTTCTTCTGAACACAGGACTGAGCCTTCCCTGTGAATAAACACAGAGTGAATATTTCAGGACACGGGCTGGAAGAGAAGCTTAATCATCAGCTTGTCCAAGTGTCTCTACTCAGCCCTATTTATAGCTGCACGGTGGACGTAAACCAAGACGGTTAAAAATACCAGGAAAAAAAAATACCAGGGAACTGTGAGGGCAGCTCAGCCAAGCCCCTCAACAGGCTGAGCCCCAGAAATACTGGCTATCTGACTGGCAGGGCTTGGATCCCCTGCCTGTCTCTCGGCTACTTGTAGAAAGTTACACGGTAAGCTCAAAGAAGGCAATCATGCTACACGTATTTTTCTGTATACAAACAGAATTTACAGGTTAATTTCTCCCTCTTGGATGAGTCCAATTTTTTTTTCATCTTACTGGTGTAGGGAGGTGGGTATAAGTTCTATGGCACACATGCGGAGGTCCGAGGGTAACTTGGAGCTCTTTCCTCCCACCGTGGAGGGCCCAGGGATTGAACTCAGAAAACACATACATCTTGCCAGCCATATTCCAACTTTTTGTTGTTGTTGTTTAAACTAGGCTATAAGCACAGTTAGAGAGGTGGCAGAAGTTAGCTACAAATTCAGTGGGAAAGCTCTTGTCATTCCAGACACTGGTAAGAGGACACAGAAGCAGACTATAGCCCTCCGAGGGGTTAGTGTCAAGACTTGGTGTGGAATCTCCCATGCTTAGCCAATTACTAAAAAGTTGTTCCAGGATGGTCTGAGTGAGCAGTGTCTCCAGTCACACTTCATGTGGTGGTCACACCGACTACTGTCTGGCTCTCTAGTCCATAAATACCTTCTAAACATTCTGTTCAAGCCTCTTTCTGAAATCTGTTACTAAGCACACATGGTAGAGATCAGCTGAATTTCTCCAAACAGAACACCGAGCTGTACAGGCCTCGTCGTGACATGGCATGGTGCAGCTTCCAAAAAAACCCCACTACATTGGTACACCAGTTGGCAGAGAGAAACAGGAAGATAGGGAAGCTCCAGGCTTTGGAGGGGGCAGGACAGAACACCCTACACTCAGGGAACACATCGTTCAGCATCCTTTCCCTACACTATTGACGACTGGCCTCCAAGATCACTTTCAAAGGCAGGGGAATTTCAATCTTTTGATAGTGCAACATAATGTAATCTACAAGGGTTGCTTTCGGGAACTATGCCGTCCAATTGCAAATAAGTAAATAAATAACTCATACAAAACGTCTCACAATGTTTTAAGCAAACTTTCAATTTTGTGTTAGACCATACTTATACTTACTTTTTTGTGGCCAATGTAGCTCATGCACCATCTGGACATATCTAGATATCTGGGAAAAACGATGGGAGGCTAAAGGCCCCCAGAACTGCCCTTGGAAACGTACTATACCAGGTGGTAAGACCCCATTTCTTAAGAAGCCGCAAACTTTGGTTGTAGAATATAAAGAAGAAATGGAACTGACCTGAACACTTCCCCCTTGCTGGCTAGCTTTTATAGTGCGGGAAGGCGCTGTCCAGGCTTCTGGGGGAGACCCGACTCCAGTGGCCTTACGTAGGAGCAGACCCTGCGTGCTACATTATGGACTTAGCAGATAGAACACGCCCACCGGTACAATAGTGGCATGGCAGTTCTGAAGGTAACCAGCCACTTTCTGACTGGGTTCTGAGGCCTGTTCCACAGGAGTCAATGTCTGCTTGTACTGAAAACCTGTTACTTTGCATGCTGATTAAAAACAAAGCAGGGCCAGGGAGAAGGTGCTGCTGCCACCGGCGCCCTCTGCTGAGTCTGACCGTCTGACTTCAATCCCCAGAAGCCACCAGGTGGAAGTAGAGTACTAACTGCCGCAAGGTGTCCTCTGGCCTCCACACGTGTGCCATGATGCACACACGCCCACAGGCACACAGAGCATATTCATACAAAATACATACATAAATGTGTGATTTAAAACTTTAATAAGGTAAGAAAAGGTTTTCAAAACTACACATAGAGTCCCACATGAACACATAACAAACGTGTCCATATGCTAAAATTATAGTCAAAAGAATCAGTTTTTGGTTCTTAATAAGGGGAATATATTATGAAAAAAGTCTCAGAGGCTCAGATTATATTTATCATAGTTATTCTAAACGCTAATCAAGCAACTTAACTTGGCTTCAGATTAACTGACCTGCTTTGAGCCACATTAAAAGTCTGAGTCCCGCTTAAAGTGAACAGCAGTTCAGGGACACCTCTCGTGACCAAAAGAGAGCCATGCAAGCTGCCGAGTGCTAAGCAAGCCCGCAAGTCCTCCGATCCAGTCTAGCCTCCCAGGTGGGCACACATATCTACATAATGAACATGCCTTGTTGAGTATCAGTTTATAGAGAAGGAAGCCGAGAGCTCCAAAAGGCAAAGAGAGTTTCTGAAGTCTCACACTCTTGTGCCCCATGGAATCTGCAGCAACAATAGTAGCTGGAAGATGCTGCCTGGGACCCTACCGGGTAGGTACTGTTAACATTTGCTACGGCAGAATTCAAGGCTCAAAGTCAAACAGCTGTTGAACCCCGGAACGGTGACTCACCCCAGGGAGATCTGGCTTGGCATGCTTCCTCGTGACCCAGCACTTAGGCTGGTGTCCCAGACACCACTGATAATCACAGTGTCGAGGCAAATTAAGAGCCACGAGACAACCATGTCATAGGTGAGTCCCTGAGTAAGTTATTTGTAGCTGATATTTAGCACACTTACATCATCTAAGCATGTGGTGTTGCATGTCTGTGATCTCATCACTTGGGAAACTGAGGTAGAGACATCACAGCAAGTTCAAGACTACATAGTGAGATCCAGGCCAGCCTGAACCGCAGAAGGAGATTCTGGGGTTTTTGTTTGTTTGTTTGTTTTTAAAGAGAGAGAGAGAGAGAGAGAGAGAGAGAGAGAGAGAGAGAGAGAGAGAAACAAAGCTGGGTCTGGTGGTATATGCCTCTATTCCTGGTACTAGAGAAGCTAAAACAGGAGGATTGCCATGAGTAAAAGGCAAGGCTACATAAGTTCAAGATCAGCTTCTACATAGCAAAACACTGTCAGAGGGGGAAAGAGGAAAAGAGGAGTGAAAGGAACCTTGGCTGGTCCCTTCCTTCTCTTAGAATGTATGAACACTAGCCTCTGCCACACTCTGCCACACCATGTGCCCCCCACAGGTCTAAAACAGCAAAGCCCGGTGACCTGAATTTGAGACCTGCAAAACCGGGAGCCAATGTGAGCCTTCGGTGTTTCCAAGATGACACAAGGCCAGCAGGCATGGCGGGAGAGACAGGTGATGACACTGGGGACAGGGTAGGTGACTACACAGACGTGTGGGCTCAGAAGCTGGAGAGTGGGTACCTGGGTGTTCATTCAATTACTGGGGTTTAAAAAGCAGAAATACAGGGGGCTGGAGAGATGGCTCAGTGCCTAAGAACACTTGCTGCTCTTCCAGAAGATCCAAGTCTGGTTCCCAGCACCCACATCTGACAGCTCACAACTACATGTAAGTCCAGCTCCAGGTGATCCAATGCCCTCTTCTGGTTTCTATGGCCACCACACACAGAGATTAGTATACACGCAGACATTTAAAAAGATACTTAAAAATCACAAATACGCCGGGCGGTGGTGGCACACGCCTTTAATCCCAGCACTTGGGAGGCAGAGGCAGGCGGATCTCTGTGAGTTCGAGACCAGCCTGGTCTACAAGAGCTAGTTCCAGGACAGGCTCCAAAACCACAGAGAAACCCTGTCTTGAAAAACAAATATATATATATATATATATATATATATATATCACAAATACATGTGTGCATATAACCTTTTCTGTGCTAAGTACTAATGTGCTAACATCAATGGGATGCTAAGCCAATGGAAACCACATGAAGGTTTTAATGGGGTTTATTCAGAAAATGGTGTGTTCGCCAAACTTCAGCTGCTCCATTGTCGACTTTCATCTTCACCTATAATTCTCAAAGGACCTCTACTTACTTACTTACCTTTACCCAAGGGTACATGGGTATAGACTGTGAGTCAATCTGAAACCCGTTTTTCTAAAATTCTTCTATTTGTAAAAACTGCTCCATTGACCTGCGCTCTAAATGAAAAACAAAACTCAGAGAGACCTCTTATTTTTCTACCAAAGTGAGTTCAATTTAACCATTTTCTTAGGTTACTACTATACACCAAGGGTACTACAAAGGGCAGCAGGGGGCACAGGTATAAGGACTTAGACCCCGGACTGTAGTATGACCGTGAGTGCTGGTTCTGGTTCTGGAGCTCAGGAAATGTGAGGAAAGGTGAGGAAAGATGCCCCGAGCAATTGCTAACTGCTGAAGGGTCAGGACTGGACTGTGCTGGGCCTCCTCCACAGACAGTGATGCTGCTTCTGAGATGAAGGCTGGAGAAGCGGACTAGTCAGTTTTGAACGGTCTAATTCCTAGCTTGGCCAGACTGCCTGTGGGATCCATTTGAAGGGCAGAAAACATACACAGACGTTCAGCAGGCTGACTCAGCAGATAAAGGCACTTCCCATCCAACCAGAGGTCCAGAGTTCAATCCTCAGAACGCACAGAGTAAAAGGGAGTACTAACTCCTTCAGTTGTCACCTGACCTCAATATGTGCCCCATGACTCATGACTCAACCCTGCAATAAACAAAAATGTAATAAAATTTTCTTAGAAAGAAAATGCAGGGCAGCAGTGGTGCATGCTTTTAACCCCAGCACTTGGCAGGCAGAGGCAGGCAGATCTCCGTGAGTTTGAGGCCAGCCTGGTCTACAGAGCAAGTTCTAAGACTGCCAAAGCTACACAAAGAAATCCCGTCTTGAAAAACAAACAAATAAAAAAGAAAGAAAGCAAAAAGCTTTGAAGGCCTGTCTGTCCCCCACCCCAACCCCAGCATCCACACCCCCATACCTATGCTCCCTACCCCCTCTCTGGGATGGAGAAAGTAATTATTTCTCAAGAATCACAAAGACTGGGGAAGTGAAGATGCTCGGAGCTGTTCTCAGCACAAAGTGAGCATTCAGTCATGATAGCTAGCATTTCTACTTGCATAACGATCCAGAAAACTTTCTACAACTTATCAAGTTCCAGGTTAGCATAAAATAATGGTCATAGAGTATCACTATTTGGTGGGAGGGGGAGACAGGCAAACCCAGATAAGATAGATACCTATGTGTGTCTATAAAGAAGAAATACAAGAAATTGTTAGTTCTGGTTGTTTCCGAGAAACCAGTGATCTAGAAGACAGCCATAGCCCTGGGGCTGGGAAGATGGCTCAGAGGGTAAAGGGGTGGCTGTGCTAGCCGACAGCTAGAGTTTTCTCCTAGAACCCACAGTAGAGGGGAGAACTGACTCCCTGGAGCCGACTCTCCAGCTCCATCAGTCTTTATTTAGATAAAAATTCCTGACAGTTCCTTTACTCCGATACACCTAGAGGAAGGAGATTCCACAGAGGAAACACTCAGTCAGCTTGGAGACCATCAAGGTCAATCACCGAGCCTCTCTGTAAAGACAAAGTTCCACGTAGCCGCAGCTGGGGAACGAACTACTGATACTCTTTAAGGCTCCTTTCCGTCCTACTGCTCCCATGCCATCTGTAAACAAACCCAGCTTCTGGCTCTACATTCAAGATGTGCACCCACACACTACGAAGCCAGTTGTGCTGGCACAGAATCCTAGCACCTGGGAGCCTAAAGGGGAGGCTCCCCTACAAATTCAAGGCCATCCTGGGCTACAGAGTGACACCTTACTTTGAAAAACAAAATGGGGGTGGGAGGGGCAGCAAGATAGTTCAGTAAATAAAGGCGTTGGCTGTCTGATCCCTGTATTCCGTGTGGGAAGGAGAAAATCTACTTCTGCAAGTTTTTTGCATGCACGCGCGCGCGCACACACACACACACACACAGAGCAAAATTTAACAACAACAAAACCCACAAACCATTCCCTTCATGTTCTTGCTCCAATACAGAAATCTCCCAGCCTCAAAACTGCAAGTGTCCCACAGCTGGGCCCATGCTTCAGTCACTGTGTACAGGAACTAGGACAGTGTCCTTTTACAAAGTAAAACCAACCCTGCTTCTCCAAGTCAAAACACTCGACAGTTTCCCATCTCATGCAGAATAAAGTCCAAAGTGTCCTATACACGGTCACACCTGGGAAATCTTTGAACTTGTCTTCCTTCCACGGCTCAAAGCCTTCTGGTCTCTGTCCTTCTTATTAGTGGGACCAGTGAGGCATGTCAGTTCCTTCTGGCCCACTGCCGCCCTGTTCTCTACATGGCTAAAAATGTGTGCCACCTTTACAATGGAAAAGCTCTCTACTGAGAAAAATCCATATAAAAATGACTGTCTCCAGCAACTTAAAAGGAGAGGGGGTGGCTAGAGAGATGGCTCAGCTGTTAAGAGCACTGGCTCTCTTCCGGAGGTCCTGGGTTCAATTCCCAGCATGGTGACTCCCAACCACCTGTAATGAGATCTGGGGCCCTCTCCTGACACGCAGACATACATGCAGATGGAACACTAAACATAATAAATAAATAAATCTTTTTAAAAAATCAAACAGAAAAACTAGCAACTTCCCAGCCTTCTCTGCCTTTCACCTCCTGAATGCTTTTTTCAGCATACCCCCTGTGCTGTAATTTATTAACCTGGTAACTGTCTTTCTAGATTGTCCACGGGAGCAAAGCTTTTTCTTTACTGTTGAATTTCAAGCGCTTAAAACCGTGTCTGCTACAATCCGAGGCACTAAATGAGTACAGGGTAGTTAATAAGACAAATGGAAACAGAAATAAACGACTTTCCCAAGATAAGTTTCAAGTTCATCTCCGGTCCAGTGTCTGTGCCAAGCAATAGAATGTTTTTGAAGACCAACACTAAACACGGCTGCTATAATGACACAGGATGCAATGTCACCTCTTTCAGCTTGGATAAGGTCTCACTAACCGCCCTTCTTCTATCCCACTCCCACTAGGACTCCAATCCACTTTATCTGAATTTAGCTTTTCTAAGAATCTGTGAAGAGGTCGCAAGGCCTTGTCAATTACTCCTGTGAAGAAGAGTTAGCTATTTCACAAGCCAAGCAAAGGCCTGCAGTTAGAAAGAACCAAAGTTTCTCCTTGCTGTGTTGCCCAACAGCACAGGACAATAATCTGCTTTGCTAAAGTTCTGATTTCCTGTTGGCTTAATTCAATTAACAAAAAGAAACAAATTGAGACTGTAGATAGAAACCAAAGTAAGCTGTGGCCTCACACACACACACACACACACACACACACACACACACACACACACGTGTGTTTTGCTTTTTATTTTTTCTCATTTGCATACAAAGAATTGGGTTTCGTTCTGGCGTTTCCTTCCATTTGTTTTAGTTGTTTCTCTTCCCATTCTCCCCTCCCTTGTCCCTCCTTCTCCTCTCCTGTCTTCCCTCTTCCCCCCCATTTCCCCACTCCTCTCCATCTCCCCTCTTCCCTTCCTGCCTTCCCTCCCCTTTCCATCTCTTGTCCTCCCCTTCCCTGTCCCCCTCCTCTCCTCCCGTCTCCCCTCTTCCTTTCCCCTGTCCCCCCTCCTCCCCTCCCAGTCTCCCTTCCTCTTTCCTCCCTTGTGCCCCTCACTTCCGGTCACACTCCTTTCCACTTCCATGTTACACGTCACTTTTTACCTTCTCATATATAATCTGTTAACTAAGAACACACTAGTTAAGTTTCAGAAAGATTTACCTAAAAGGTACACTAGACAATGTTCATTGTAAATTATTATATTCACTTTCCTTCTGATATATGCGATGAAAAGAAAAAAAAACAAAGACAGACTGATGTGAGTACTATATCAGACGTTTTCCATAAAGTTTGACTACTTTAGCATTTAGGGAAACTACAGACGTCATCACAACAGTCAAAGACAGTTTGTGGGGGGGGGTATAGTCCAATGGTAGGAAACTTGCCTGGCACACATAAAACTCTACGTTAAATCTCTAGAGCCGTGCACGCATGCGCAGACACACACACACACACACACACACACACACACACACACAATTTAGCCATAAAGAAAAATGTAATTAGGCCATGCATGGTAGTGCACGCTTGTATATCTCTAGCACATGAGAGGCAGAGGCAGGAGGATTAGAAGTTCAAGATTACCCTCAGTTTTATTAGGAGTCCAAGGCCAGCCTAAACTACATAAGATACTTTCTTTAAAAAAAAAAAAAAAGAATGGCAATTGAAATGATCACTTTAGGTAAAATAAACCAGACTCAGAAAGATAAATGAACATGACATGTTTTCACTCATGCTGAATCTAGTTTAAAATAAACGTATGATATGTATATAGGACACGACAGTGGGAAAAAACCTACTTGGAAAGAGGGAGGGATCACCTGGAGACAAGACAAAGAAAAGAGTGAAGATTAGCAGAATACATGGTACACTCACGTGACAGTGTCGCAATGAAACACTGCTTCAAATACCCCATTTAAAAAAATCAAAACATTATTTAGGTTTTAGGACTAGGATGTCGGTCGGTGGTACAATGTGTGCTTAGCCTGTTCATGGCTCTGCGTTTCACTCCCAAAACCTGCACACATGAGCACCAATAACCAAACTTTATTCGTGACTCTCCAGTCCCTTGGGTTTATTTCAAACCAGACTCCCCGAGGCTTCAAAGCGAACGTGTAAACCCGAGACACTACATTCAACGAACTATGATTAACTAAGGGCTCCTGCAAGCGTCCGGATGATGGAAACAGTAACTCTGTCTTTAGAAAGAAAGGTAAGTCCCCTTATCAAATGCTGGAGCCGAGAATCACCTCAGTAAGTAGACAGCAGACACGTTGTTTGTTTTCTATAGGCAGCTTCCGCCTCCCGGGGTCACAGATGTCCCAGAGAGGGTGGATAAGTGTCCACAACTGGCCTGAACCCCCCTGCCAGGCCGTTTCTTTCCCCAGCTGCCCACAGCAGCCCAGACAGACCGACCTGGACCACATGGAAGGGTGGCAGCGAGTCCTACCTGGATCAGCCCGCGCTGGTACAGGGCGCTGTGCACGCAGCCCGGGACTGTCCCCGGGAGCTCCAGGGAGCCGTTCCCGTTGCTCACCCGCCAGCTCCCCCGCAGGCTGTAGCTGGGACCCGCCACCACGCAACCCGCCCCGCACAGCGCCAACAGCGGGAGCAGGTGCAGATGCATGCTGACCGCTGGCAGCAGGGACCCGGCAGTGTCGCCCCGGCCCTAGGCCAGGCTTGGCCGCTCTGTCCCCGCCCAGGGGCGGCCCAGACCCGCCCCCAGGTCAGCTGAGTTTCTCCTGCAGCCTCGCAGGGAGGGAAAGTGGCGGGGACAGACCCGGGTGTAGGCAGGGCTCAGGGCCCGCTGCCGCCCGCGCTCTCCTGCAGCTCGGCTCCCTGGTTCAGGACGACACCGTAAGAGGGAAGGCAAAGCGACAGAAAAGCCTGGAAAGCCGAGCCTGACTGTTTGGGAGAGACCTCAGGTGCGCGTCCTCAGTCATGCGCAGACCCTGCACGGGGAGACCTCCTGCCACGCCTGGCGGAAGATTTCACAGACCTGGGCCCAGGCCGCAGGGGCTGCCAGGCTGAACACCCCCTCGACGAACCTGCTGGGACTAAACAGAGCTAACTATAAACTCCGGTTAACTGAAAAACTCCATGTGCGCCCTGCTAGCGGTGGCTGTATGTGACCTAGGCCCCGCGGAGTTGTTTCTGGGGTTCTCGGGAACTTGGATTAGTGCTACGGGTGAGTCTGAAATCCACCATCCCCCTCCCGCCCCCCCCCCCCACTTCGGTGATTGGGCAAGCAGCAAACTTCCCACTTCTTGAATTTAAAAACATGCAGACATCAGTTTCGGAGGCACAGCCCGGGTTCTTCTTCTTTTAGACAAAACATCTCACATTTATTTACTTATTAATTTCTTGGAGGGGTAAGAGGGGGTTCCTGCCACAGCGTGCGTGTGAAAGTCCGAGGAACTGGAGTGCTATCTTCCACCACGTGGATCCCAGGGATGGAATTCAAGGTGTCACGCTTGGGGCATTATTTAACTGCTGACCCATCTCAACAGTCCCTGGGTTCTTTTCAGAGACCTTGACTCAGGTGAACCCAGGGTCTTAGGCCCCAGGAAAGAATTTCAGAAAGCCAGTAGGAAGCAAAACTTGGAGATTAGCAAGATAATATCTTGTCTAGCTTACGTAACAGCGTTGAGAGAAGCTTAAGAAAGCATGGCAATGCCCAGTTGAGGAAGTTCAGACTTCTCAAGACAGAAAACAAGCCTAGGTTTTGAAGATGGCGTTTCCTATCGTTTTGAAGTTACACTGTTTAAAAGAATGTGGGTGGGTAGTGGCTCACACCTACTCAACAACTGATTAGCTGAGGTAAAAGGACTGCCTTTAGTTTGGGGCTAGCCTGGACTACAGAGTTAAGTTTCAGGTCACCCTGACCTAGAGTCAAATGTTGCCTCAAAAAAAGAAAAAGAGAGAGAGATAAGATACACCGGTGTGCTTATTTTTATCTAAAGATTATTTTCTTCAATAAATGAGATCATAAGGTTGTTGAAATGTTGTGTGGAGGGTTACAGGCTTATAAAATAGGGCCCGTGAGATGGCTCAGTGGGTTATGGCGCTTAGCTTTAAGACTTGAATTCAATCCCAAACTACACTCCTGGCTAAAGGGCTCCTCTTCCTTCCATGCCCCTTAGCTTCTCCTGCCCGGTATATCCTGCCTTGCTCTTGGGTCTGATAGTCACGTATGCTACCTGACCTCCGTGGCCCCTTCTGCCAGCAGGTTTGCTATTGCTCTGAACTCTCAAAGGTCAGCGGGAATTCCATACCGTGCGAGGTGTTTTCACACTGTCCGTGTTCCTGCAAGCTCTCCTCTCACCTGCGATACCAGAGACAACGACAAAAATCACCTTTAACTGACGTATGCACGCTGTGTATTCCATACTTGTGTTAATACGGATATATATGTTACCTTTTAGAATAAAAGGCCCAAACACTAACAAAGATAAGTAGCCCACGTGATCCAGCCTCTCAGAATGCCTCTGTGTGCAGTTTCCTCAAAATTCTACACCCAGAAGAGCTTCAAAGCTACTAGCTGAGATGGTCCAGCCTCACAGACTACTCCATCCAGGACTTCAGATAAGCCTATCACACAGAGACTAAACAAAAAATAATACAGCCGCTCTCCCAGGATTTGGCCATTATCCCAGTTTTTCAGGGTCCCCTAAAGATGCCTCATCCTCAGACAACAGGAAGAAGCAGTCTAGAGAACATTTCTCTTCAAGTGTGGTTACCTACCTGGGAAGGAAGGAGGATCCAGAAGCAAGGACAGCTAGAGAAAAGCAAGGAGAAAGGAAAAGAAACCATTGTCGTTCTTCTTTAGAGATAGGTTGTTGGAAAGAGAAATACTTCAGTCATATATGAGACTAAAAAATTGTAAACTGAGCCAAGTTAGACTTTCTTTTTTTAATACCTACAGTGTGTTAGCTAGTTTTTCTTGTCAGCTTGCCCCAAGGCAGGGTCATCTGGAAAATGGAACCCCCATTGAGAAAACGGCCTCATCACATTGGCCTGTAGGCAAGCCTGTGGCCATTTTCTCAGTTAATAACTGATGTGGGAAGACCTGGATCA